>NC_042633.1:44139579-44382089 GCF_901001135.1 Rhinatrema bivittatum
AGGCCTCCGTACCAAATCCCCAAGGCCTGACACCCCAACCACCCGCCAAGGCCCCCCTACCAAATCCCCAAGGCCTGACACCCCAACCACCCGCCAAGGCCTCACACCCCAACCACCCGCCAAGGCCTCCCTACCAAATCCCCAAGGCCTCACACCCCAACCACCCGCCAAGGCCTCCCTACCAAATCCCCAAGGCCTCACACCCCACCCACCCGCCAAGGCCTCCCTACCAAATCCCCAAGACCTCACAGCCCAACCACCCGCCAAGGCCTCCCTACCAAATCCCCAAGGCCTCACACCCCACCCACCCGCCAAGGCCTCCCTACCAAATCCCCAAGGCCTCACAGCCCAACCACCCGCCAAGGCCTTCCTACCAAATCCCCAAGGCCTGACACCCCAACCACCCGCCAAGGCCTCCCTACCAAATCCCCAAGGCCTCACAGCCCAACCACCCGCCAAGGCCTCCCTACCAAATCCCCAAGGCCTCACACCCCAACCACCCGCCAAGGCCTCCCTACCAAATCCCCAAGGCCTCACACCCCAACCACCCGCCAAGGCCTCCCTACCAAATCCCCAAGGCCTCACACCCCACCCACCCGCCAAGGCCTCCCTACCAAATCCCCAAGACCTCACACCCCACCCACCCGCCAAGGCCTCCCTACCAAATCCCCAAGGCCTCACAGCCCAACCACCCGCCAAGGCCTCCCTACCAAATCCCCAAGGCCTCACAGCCCAACCACCCGCCAAGGCCTCCCTACCAAATCCCCAAGGCCTCACAGCCCAACCACCCGCCAAGGCCTCCCTACCAAATCCCCAAGGCCCCCACAGCCCCAACCACCCGCCAAGGCCTCCCTACCAAATCCCCAAGACCTGACACCCCCAACCACCCGCCAAGGCGTCCGTACCAAATCCCCAAGACCTCACACCCCAACCACCCGCCAAGGCCTCCCTACCAAATCCCCAAGGCCTCACACCCCAACCACCCGCCAAGGCCTCCCTACCAAATCCCCAAGGCCTCACACCCCAACCCCCCCGCCAAGGCCTCCCTACCAAATCCCCAAGGCCTCACACCCCACCCACCCGCCAAGGCCTCCCTACCAAATCCCCAAGGCCTCACACCCCAACCACCCGCCAAGGCCTCCCTACCAAATCCCCAAGGCCTCACACCCCAACCACCCGCCAAGGCCTCCCTACCAAATCCCCAAGGCCTCACACCCCACCCACCCGCCAAGGCCTCCCTACCAAATCCCCAAGACCTCACACCCCACCCACCCGCCAAGGCCTCCCTACCAAATCCCCAAGGCCTCACAGCCCAACCACCCGCCAAGGCCTCCCTACCAAATCCCCAAGGCCTCACAGCCCCAACCACCCGCCAAGGCCTCCCTACCAAATCCCCAAGGCCTCACAGCCCAACCACCCGCCAAGGCCTCCCTACCAAATCCCCAAGGCCTCACAGCCCAACCACCCGCCAAGGCCTCCCTACCAAATCCCCAAGACCTGACACCCCAACCACCCGCCAAGGCGTCCGTACCAAATCCCCAAGACCTCACACCCCAACCACCCGCCAAGGCCTCCCTACCAAATCCCCAAGGCCTCACACCCCAACCACCCGCCAAGGCCTCCGTACCAAATCCCCAAGGCCTGACACCCCAACCACCCGCCAAGGCCTCCGTACCAAATCCCCAAGACCTCACACCCCAACCACCCGCCAAGGCCTCCGTACCAAATCCCCAAGGCCTCACAGCCCAACCACCCGCCAAGGCCTCCCTACCAAATCCCCAAGGCCTCACAGCCCAACCACCCGCCAAGGCCTCCCTACCAAATCCCCAAGGCCTCACACCCCAACCACCCGCCAAGGCCTCCCTACCAAATCCCCAAGGCCTCACAGCCCAACCACCCGCCAAGGCCTCCCTACCAAATCCCCAAGGCCTCACAGCCCAACCACCCGCCAAGGCCTCCCTACCAAATCCCCAAGGCCTCACACCCCAACCACCCGCCAAGGCCTCCGTACCAAATCCCCAAGGCCTGACACCCCAACCACCCGCCAAGGCCTCCGTACCAAATCCCCAAGACCTCACACCCCAACCACCCGCCAAGGCCTCCGTACCAAATCCCCAAGGCCTCACAGCCCAACCACCCGCCAAGGCCTCCCTACCAAATCCCCAAGGCCTCACACCCCAACCACCCGCCAAGGCCTCCCTACCAAATCCCCAAGGCCTCACACCCCAACCACCCGCCAAGGCCTCCCTACCAAATCCCCAAGGCCTCACAGCCCAACCACCCGCCAAGGCCTCCCTACCAAATCCCCAAGGCCTCACAAAGCAACCATTCAACAAGGCCTCTGTACTAAGCTTCAGCACCTCAGAACACAACCCATGCTCACCTACAAGTCATTTTTCGTTCACCACTAAAGGTGAAGTTAGTATTATAAAGCTATTCTTGTATTCAAAACTGATACGGGTAGAACTGGACATGATTTATCACATTTACCAAATAATATTTATTATAAAACTGTTACAGAACCATTATGGCAGCTGTTAATTGATATAATTTAAGACATTTAGCGACATTATGTGCCTTACTGTAAACCGTTGTGACGCTATCTTAACGACGGCATAGAAAAGATTTTAAATAAATAAAACAAACCAGTACCCCCCTCCAGAACCAGCCTGCAACCCCCACAGCGCAAGGAAGCCACTTACCCAGCTCATCCCACAGCTGTCGGCACTTGTCCGTCATTCCTGCCCCCTGCTGCCTCCAGAGTGCGAGCCGGGGGTCCTCCAGGAACTGCTCGGTCATGAGGATCAGCATGCGGGCACCGTTGGAGTCCCTCATCCGTAGCATCTCGCGCACCTGGGAGCGTGACAAAGCGTGCACGTGAGGGGCTGGTGCAATTCCCAGGAGCTCTCCCTCGGGATTAGCAGAGCCGGGCAACTCGCCGGCGGAAGCAGAGGGAGAGGAGAAGGAACGCGACCCTGGAAACGTCAGGGCAAAGGGTGCAAGCAGATCTGTGCGTGCAAACGTCGCCCCGCTACCCGGGCCCTCAGCCACACTTGTTTCCTTACGTGCGTTTACCCGAAACGATCGACAATCCAATCACAGGATTTACCATCAAGAATAAATGCAATATTATGCTTCACCCCCTTACATAAAAAAGACAGCACAGTAAAACCCTCCTCGCAACAGGAGCAGAGGACAGGAGGGAGGAGCCAAAAAGCTGCAGCTCCCCTAGTGCACTGCACAAGCTTCCTCGCAACAGGAGCAGAGGGCAGGATGGAGGAGCCAAAAAGCTGCAGCTCCTAGTGCACTGCACAAGCACCTTCCTCCCAACAGGAGCAGAGGGCAGGAGGGAGGAGCCAAAAAGCTGCAGCTCCTAGTGCACTGCACAAGCACCTTCCTCCCAACAGGAGCAGAGGGCAGGATGGAGGAGCCAAAAAGCTGCAGCTCCCCTAGTACACTGCACAAGCACCTTCCTCGCAACAGGAGCAGAGGGCAGGAGGGAGGAGCCAAAAAGCTGCAGCTCCTAGTGCACTGCACAAGCACCTTCCTCCCCACAGGAGCAGAGGGCAGGAGGGAGGAGCCAAAAAGCTGCAGCTCCTAGTGCACTGCACAAGCACCTTCCTCCCAACAGGAGCAGAGGGCAGGAGGGAGGAGCCAAAAAGCTGCAGCTCCTAGTGCATTGCACAAGCAAATTCCTCGCAACAGGAGCAGAGGGCAGGAGGGAGGAGCCAAAAAGCTGCAGCTCCTAGTGCACTGCACAAGCACCTTCCTCCCAACAGGAGCAGAGGGCAGGATGGAGGAGCCAAAAAGCTGCAGCTCCCCTAGTGCACTGCACAAGCACCTTCCTCCCAACAGGAGCAGAGGGCAGGAGCCAAAAAGCTGCAGCTCCTAGTGCACTGCACAAGCACCTTCCTCCCAACAGGAGCAGAGGGCAGGAGGGAGGAGCCAAAAAGCTGCAGCTCCTAGTGCATTGCACAAGCAAATTCCTCGCAACAGGAGCAGAGGGCAGGAGGGAAGAGCCAAAAAGCTGCAGCTCCCCTAGTGCACTGCACAAGCACCTCCCTCGCAACAGGAGCAGAGGGCAGGAGGGAGGAGCCAAAAAGCTGCAGCTCCTAGTGCACTGCACAAGCACCTTCCTCCCAACAGGAGCAGAGGGCAGGAGGGAGGAGCCAAAAAGCTGCAGCTCCTAGTGCACTGCACAAGCACCTTCCTCCCAACAGGAGCAGAGGGCAGGAGCCAAAAAGCTGCAGCTCCTAGTGCACTGCACAAGCACCTTCCTCCCAACAGGAGCAGAGGGCAGGAGCCAAAAAGCTGCAGCTCCTAGTGCACTGCACAAGCACCTTCCTCCCAACAGGAGCAGAGGGCAGGAGCCAAAAAGCTGCAGCTCCTAGTGCACTGCACAAGCACCTTCCTCCCAACAGGAGCAGAGGGCAGGAGGGAGGAGCCAAAAAGCTGCAGCTCCTAGTGCACTGCACAAGCACCTTCCTCCCAACAGGAGCAGAGGGCAGGAGCCAAAAAGCTGCAGCTCCTAGTGCACTGCACAAGCACCTTCCTCCCAACAGGAGCAGAGGGCAGGAGGGAGGAGCCAAAAAGCTGCAGCTCCTAGTGCATTGCACAAGCAAATTCCTCGCAACAGGAGCAGAGGGCAGGAGGGAGGAGCCAAAAAGCTGCAGCTCCTAGTGCACTGCACAAGCACCTTCCTCCCAACAGGAGCAGAGGGCAGGAGGGAGGAGCCAAAAAGCTGCAGCTCCTAGTGCACTGCACAAGCAACTTCCTCCCAACAGGAGCAGATAAACTTCTAGATGGAGTACAAGCAAGGGAAGAGGGAGAGAGAGAGAAAATATCCTGGGCAGAAGTCCAGAATGGCTTTAAAGGCCAACACATGGAAACTTTAAATGATTTTATCAAAAGACTGCACCTCAAAGCACAGCCGGGGGGGCAGCCAGGCCAGCGTTACCTTGTTAAACATGGACTGCAGCTGTTTACTGGCTCCATAGTAGCCTCCGTTTGAGAGAAGCTGCTTCACTTGTTCCTGGATTTGTTCTCCATCCAGGTGCCAGCAGTTCTCATCTTCGATGCCAGCGCCTGCGGTGGGATCGGGAGCACCTACAGTGAGAGAGAGAGAGAATGTGAGAGAGCGAGTGTGAGTGAGAGTGTGAGAGAGAGTGAGAGAGCGAGAGAATGTGAGAGAGCGAGAGAATGTGAGAGAGAGAGCGAGAGAATGTGAGAGAAAGAGAG
The DNA here is from genome assembly GCF_901001135.1 of Rhinatrema bivittatum. Lineage (NCBI taxonomy): Eukaryota > Metazoa > Chordata > Amphibia > Gymnophiona > Rhinatrematidae > Rhinatrema > Rhinatrema bivittatum. The sequence continues at coordinate 44,144,818 of NC_042633.1, forward strand.
AGAGTAAGAGAGTGCGTGAGAGTGAATGAAAGAGAGTGTGAGAGAGAGCGAGAGAATGTGAGAGAAAGAGAGAGTGAGAGAGTGCGTGAGAGTGAATGAAAGAGAGAGAGTGTGAGAGAGCGAGAGAATGAAAGAGAAAGAGAGAGAGTGTGAGAGAGAGAGTGTGAGAGAGTAAGAGGGAATGAGAGAGAGAGAGATCAGCCCAGCGGTATAAGCCCTCAAGCCACGCTGACCGAGCAGGCTACACCTTGGAGTGGCTGGGGGAGGTGGGGGGGGGGGGCGAGTGTCCAGCCTCTGCTGCCTCTCCTCCTAGCTTGCCTCGCACAGGGTGTCTCCCGCCCCCCCCCCCCCCAGGCTTACCGTGCACCCTGTTGATCTCGGAGCCCAGCAGCAGGATCTGGTCTGCCAGCCGCTGGGCCGTGGGCAGCACCTCCGTGTGGTGGGCGCTGATCAGGTACTGGACGAACTTCTGCAGCTGGTCCCGGTTCATCTGCGAGAGCGTCTCCGAGATGGGCAGGCGCAGCTCCACCAGCCGGGCCTTGCGGATGCGGTGCAGCGAGAGCGCCACCACGTGGGCGCAGTAGAAGATGTCCCTGTTCTCGCAGCCGCAGCTGACCGAGGTGATCTTGCAGCGGTCGAAGCTGACGGACACCTGGTAGCTCTTCTCCGGCTCGCTGGGGCCCGGCGGCTCCGTGACGGTGCCGCTCAGGTGGAAACCTGGAGGAAGGAAAGGCAAGGGGGGGGGGGGGGCGGTGGAATGAGAGACTCGTGCACAGGAATCTGCCCGGGCAAGTCTGAAGAGCAGGAAAAGCCGGCGGGGCGCATCGTGAGCAATCCAACCCCACAGGTCCTAGCGAGAGCGATGCTGCCGGGTGACTCAGAGGCCACCGAGTATCGCAGCTAAAAATAAATTACCCTGCTTACACCCCTGACTTCCGGCGGGCGGCCTGCCTCCTAGGACTCGGCAAGGGCCAACGTCAGCTCCGATCCCGTGGCCCCCAGCTGACCTCCAAGCTCACTGCACCACAGTCACCCCCAGCGTCCACCCCCCCCCGAGCCAGAGCAGAGTTCCTGCAGACTCCGGGCCTCCCAGGACTCACAACAGCGGAGGGGGGGGGGGGACGGGGACCCTGTTCCTGATTGATGAGCACGGGGGGGGGGGGGGGGGGACACAAGCCCCGGACGAGGCAGAAGGCAGGGAGGTTGTGCTCCAAAGCTGGAAGGGCGAGTCCCCGGCCGCAGGAGACAGGAGAAGAAGGAGATCTTACCTCCCAGCGCCTCTGCTGTCAGGTGAGGAGCAGAAGGCAGAGGAGGAGGAGCAGGAGGAGCAGGAGGAAGGCAGATAACTCACCCACTTGCAGCACCCGGTCGACGGCTCCCGCCTGCAGCAGCTGCAGCCCGCGGTTGAAGGGGACGCGGGAGTCTCGCTCGCCCTCGGGGGGCTGGTAGCCCAGGGACGAGTACATGCAGATCTCCCGCTCGCTGCGGGGGAAGGACCAGAACACGATCCGTCTCTGCACCGGCTCGGGGACCCGAGAGAAGCGCTCCTCCACCTACAGTCACACACAGAGAGAGGGGGAGAGGGAGAGAGCGTGAGAGACAGGCGCCAGGCTGGGAGCCAGCAGAGCCCCTCGAACCTAGCAGGGGGGGGGGGGGCTCAGGTCTGGGGCACGAACGGTCGGCAGATCCCCCCCAAAAAAGTGGATTATCTCCCGTTCACACCCCCCCCCCCCCCTTAAAGGATAAGCGAAGGCTTTCTTCAGTCTACCTGACCAGTAAATGTCGTAGGGACTTTTCCCTCCAGGACCTCGTGCAGACGCCCGGCTTGTGCCGGTCACTCTTACTGACCGCTCTCCTTGTTCACGGTGCCTCTTTTCCCATCCCCTTTTGTGGCGCCGGTCGCCTTCCCCCTGCTCCGCCTTGGGTTGAGATGCGGCGACCCAGAACCCCCGGACGGAGGAGCAGCGAAGGGGACGCGCTGGGCACCTGGCCCGGCCTGGTCAAACCCTTCCGCGCTAGAGAACCAGCGCAACGACGTCAGCTCCCCCCGCACAGCGGGCGGCGGGGCACCCAGGCAGCAACCAGAGCCCGGGGGGGGGGGGCGAGTGACAGGTCCCTCCCGGAGCCCTGAAGCACGGAGCCGGCTTCACGCTGGCACGCGATCGCTCCGGGGGTGGGGGCTGGGATCTGGATCCCGCCACTAGAGTTTTGCTTCCCAGTCCAGGGTGAAACGTGGATTTATAGCCTTCGCACTCCGTGGGGGGGCAGATTTACCGCAAGGGGTGAAACCCGCCCGTCCCACCTATGGGGGGGAGCAGAGCCTGCTCCTCCCGGGTTAATGAGGCACGGTGGTGCCTCAACTACTCCTGGCGCGCAGCGCTTTCCCCCTCATGGAAGGCAGCGCACAAATTTAAAAAAAAAATAAATAATAATAATAATAATGCAGTCTCCCCCGTCCTAACTCCCCCCACCCACCAAGCAACGCCTCCTCCACGCGTGGCTATAAGAGCGGCAAAGTGGCCGACGTGTCAGTGGAAATTGTGTCCTCTCAGCAGGCCGCAGATTTAACTGCCACCGCGAGCATCTCTGGCCCGGGCGCCTGCCTCAACTCATCCACCTGTGGCACCTGCTCCTCCTCCTCCTCGCCGGGAGGAACCGCGAGAGGATTCCTTTCCGTGCACTCAATCGCCCGTGGCAGATTCTCGTGTGTGTGTGCGTGTGTGTGTGTGCGTGTGTGCGTGTGTGTGTGTCCCCAGGGCGGCGGGAGGGGACGGTGGTGACGGGACAGGGGCAGTTTCTGTGGCACTCGTTCATCGATACTTCCCCCACGGTGGAGCTGTCGTAAGCACGGGAGGGAGGAGTGCGGCAGTCGCCGAGGATGGTGGGGGGAAAGAGTGTGACAGGCGGAGAAAGAGGGTGCAGGGAGGAACCCAAGGGGCTAATTCGTGGGGTGGGCGAGGGAATGAAGGGGCTTTTGGAGGGGGAAGCGAGAGGGGTGCTAGGGGATGGAGGCAGGTAGAGAGGTGGGGTCCAGGAGATGGCATTTTGAGTTGATGGGTGAGGGACCTCGATGGAGTGCGTTTCTTGAAGTCATGACCGGGGATGTCTTGAAAGAGACTGGGAGCCTGTTTGAGGGGCGGGGGGGAGAAGAGTCTTGGAATAAGTGAAATTTGGAGGGAAGGTCCGAGGCAGTGATGGAAGGCGACTTCGGAGGCTCAGAGTCAATGTGGTGAAGAGGGAGTCTCAAGGGCAGTGTTCGGGGCCACGTCCAGACAGAGTGGAGTCTCAGGGGGGATCTCGGGGGTGTCTTGGTGGTAGGGACTCGGATTCAGTGACAGGGATTGTCTCAGGGTCAGTGAATGCAGGTACTTCTGGAGGAGGATGGGGTGTTGCACAGTCAGTGATCGGGGGTGTCTCATTGGGAGACGTCTCAGGGTCAGTAATCACGGGGGTGTCTCATAGGGGTGGAGTCTCTGGGGTCAGTGTTCGGGGGATTTCTCATGGGGGTCAGTGATCAGAGGGGACGTATCGCGGGGCAGAGTCTCAGGGTCAGTGATCGGGGGGGGGGGGGGGTGTCTCATAGGGGGATGAGTCTTCAGGTCATTGATCAGGAGGGTGTCTCATGGGGGAGGAGGCTCGGGATCAGTGACCAGGGGAGTCTTGGGGTCAGTGACAGGGATGTCTCATGGTGGGAGGAGTCAGGGTCAGTGATCGGGGATGTGTCCCGGTGGAGAAGTATTGGGGCCAGTGATGGGGGCCGTCTCTTGGGGGAGGAATCTCAGGGTCAGTGATGGAAGATGTCTCATGAGGGAGGAGTCACGGGGTCAGTGATCGGGGGTCTCAGGGTCAGTGATGGGAGATGTCTCCTGGGGGAGGAGTCTCAGGGTCAGTGATTGGAGATGTCTCCTGGGGGAAGAGTCTCGGGGTCAGTGATTGGAGATGTCGTCTCGGGGTCAGTGATGGGAGGATGTCTCCTGGGGGAGGAGTCTCGGGGGTCAGTGATCGGGGGATGTCTCCTGGAGGAAGAGTCTCAGGGGTCAGTGATCGGGGGATGTCTCCTGGGGGAGGAGTCTCGGGGGTCAGTGATCAGGGGATCTCATGGGGGGAGGAGTCTCGGGGTCAGTGATCGGGGGATGTCTCATGAGGGGGAGGAGTCTCGGGGTCAGTGATCGGGGGATATCTCCTGGGGGAGGAGTTTCGGGGGTCAGTGATCGGGGGATGTCTCATGAGGGGGAGGAGTCTCGGGGTCAGTGATCGGGGGATATCTCCTGGGGGAGGAGTCTCGGGGTTCAGTGATCGGGGGATGTCTCATGGGGGGGAGGAGTCTCGGGGTCAGTGATCGGGGGATGTCTCATGGGGGGAGGAGTCTCGGGGTCAGTGATCGGGGGATGTCTCATGGGGGGGAGGAGTCTCGGGGGATGTCTCATGGGGGGGGGCTGTCTCTTACCTGCTCGTAGGCCCAGCTCTCCGCCACTCTCCGGGCGCTCAAGTCCAGCAGCGTGTGCGGGCGGCTCAGGCTCGGTCCGAGACCGGGGCAGTGGCGCTTGGCCGGCGGGGCCTCCATGGCCCGGTCTGGCGGAAAGTCCCCAGCGTTTCCTGCCTGCGCAGCTCCAGCCCGGCCGCCGCGGCCCCTTTAAATCTCCGCAACAATGAACGTCGCGACGCTTTATCCGGCCCGGCGCCGGGCCCGCCCCAGCACGGCTCCCATTAGCGGAGCAGCCGCCCCCGCGTCTCCTCCCATTGGATAAGAGCCGCCATCAATCCAGCGTGGCCGAGACTCGAACAGCAGCGTCAACGTCAAATAAAGGTCAGAGTCGACCAATCAGGAAGGAGGGTCGGCTTTGTAGGGCGCTAGGGTGTGTCCTTATTAGGAAAAGGAGGTGGAGCTAAGGAGTTTCATTCATATTTCCCCGAGACGGCGCTTTCATCCTTCCACATCCTGATTAAACAATAAAGCAGGAACAAAGAGCCGCAGACGGGCGTTTGCATTTATTTCTTACGGAGCTCCTCCGTCAGAAAAACCCTGCTAAAGGGTTTGCAACGCCACATACAGAGATGCAGGACTTGTTTGCATTTATTTCTTACGGAGCGCCTCCGTCAGAAAAACCCTGCTAAAGGGTTTGCAACGCCACATACAGAGATGCAGGATTGGTTTGCATTTATTTCTTACGGAGCGCCTCCGTCAGAAAAACCCTGCTAAAGGGTTTGCAACGCCACATACAGAGATGCAGGACTTGTTTGCATTTACTTCTTACGGAGCGCCTCCGTCAGAAAAACCCTGCTAAAGGGTTTGCAACGCCACATACAGAGATGCAGGACTTGTTTGCGTTTACTTCTTACGGAGCGCCTCCGTCAGAAAAACCCTGCTGAAGGGTTTGCAACGCCACATACAGAGATGCAGGATTTGTTTGCGTTTATTTCTTACGGAGCGCCTCAGTCAGAAAAACCCTGCTAAAGGGTTTGCAACGCCACATACAGAGTTGCAGGACTTGTTTGCGTTTATTTCTTACGGAGCGCCTCCGTCAGAAAAACCCTGCTAAAGGGTTTGCAACGCCACATACAGAGATGCAGGACTGGTTTGCATTTATTTCTTACGGAGCGCCTCCGTCAGAAAAACCCTGCTAAAGGGTTTGCAACGCCACATACAGAGATGCAGGATTGGTTTGCATTTATTTCTTACGGAGCGCCTCCGTCAGAAAAACCCTGCTAAAGGGTTTGCAACGCCACATACAGAGATGCAGGATTGGTTTGCATTTATTTCTTACGGAGCGCCTCCGTCAGAAAAACCCTGCTAAAGGGTTTGCAACGCCACATACAGAGATGCAGGATTTGTTTGCATTTATTTCTTACGGAGCGCCTCAGTCAGAAAAACCCTGCTAAAGGGTTTGCAACGCCACATACAGAGATGCAGGATTGGTTTGCATTTATTTCTTACGGAGCGCCTCCGTCAGAAAAACCCTGCTAAAGGGTTTGCAACGCCACATACAGAGATGCAGGACTTGTTTGCATTGTTTCTTGTGCCTTCATATTTTAAGCCCTTTTGGAGGCGACCTTCGGACTCTGCATTGGTGCAAACAGAGCTTGCACCAGTGTTTCTTCGCGTGTAATTTTCAGTACATTAAGCAGAGTGAAAAGATCCGATGGTCCTACTGCCGGGTGGGGGGGGGGGCAAATCGACCTTTGCCCCAGAGCTGCTGCAAGAATATTTGCCCCCAGGTGTAGCGTCGGGTAGGGAGCCGCTCCAGCACCGCACTCCTTTCTTTGCTAGCAATGACACTGGAACAGCACCGTTCTTCTTGGGGCAGGATTTTGCTGCCCTAAAACTTTGGCACTCGGTGCTAGTGCCTGGTTTTCCTAATGGAAGCACCGGCCCTGCTTCGCTCCAGTTTTCCAGGTGACAGCCTGCACACACGCCTTCCTGTCGAGACTCTCTCTGCAGATACTTTTCCCATAGCAAATAAATTATGTCGATTTCACGACAGAAGCTGCGCCTCTCTCTCTCCTCCTGCTGCTGGAGCTGAATAGGCAGACGTTAGGGAGCACCACATTTACTTTCAGCCCCATTGAAGGAGGGCACTTTCTAGACGACCTTGACTGCCTTTGAGAATTGTCATCTGCAGGTAGGACTCTAGCAACAGCTGGATAAAGTGTCAAGCCAAGCACAATCCTTGCCTCCGAGAGGGACAACAGAGACCAAGAGCGGGACCTGTCCTGGCAAAGAAAGATCCTCTAGCACAGAAGCCGCCCACCCACCCACCAGGAAGGAGGGGGAGTCCACGAAGGGTCCCGAGGTGGCAGTGAGCGCACTTAGCCCAGCAGTAGCACCCACTAATCAGCCACCTCCCTTCCCTGTCCTGGGAGCAGACAGCAAGCGTCTCCTCCCGAGAGGTGTCCCGCACTCATCCCCGTGCCTCAGTCGCAGAGTTCAGTTACCCCATGCAAGTTTTAGAAGAGCTTAGGAGACACCCGGGCACAGATCAATCCAAATCTCACAGTCAACCAGGCCCAGAGAATCAGCAGACTGCCTCTAGCCTCCCTTACCAACTCTTCTCTCCTTCTCCCTGGCTGTTTCACTCCAATAGCAATGCACGCCTATTCCTGTTTCCTGCAGTTTTTAATTGTAACAGCTCTGTTTATTTTATTGTTCGATCTATTTGTATTAATATCAAAGAAACAGAACAAGACATTTGTAACAGATGTAGCAATGGTGCCACTACGAACGAGCGGCACATAAAAGAAAATTAGGTCTTACCTTAGTTAATTTTCGTTCCTGTAGTACCACGGATCAGTCCAGACTCCTGGGTTATGCCCCCCCTCTAGCAGATGGAGACAGAAGTTTACAAACAAAACTCCGCCTATATCTAGGCTGGTGCCACCTACAGTCTGGCAGTCTTACTTAATGTCAAAGCAGATAAAGCCCCCAAAATCACTACAAACGAACTATATACAGGAACCTACCAACCAAACTAACGGCTCCACTATCCCCCAAATGGGACCAGAACCAGAGCCATCGATAACGGAGAAAAAGAAAACAGAGATAGAAAGGACAGAAAGAAAGCATCGTCTCCCCCAGACTCTCCGTCAGAACAGCAGACTCGACGGGCGGGACTCTGGACTGATCCGTGGTACTACAGGAACGAAAATTAACTAAGGTAAGACCTAATTTTCTTTTCCCTGTACGTACCCGGATCAGTCCAGACTCCTGGGATGTACCAGAGCTACCTTAACTAGGGTGGGATCCGGAGAGTCCCGCTCTGAGCACCCCTGCCCCGAAACCGCCACTACCTGGTGCATGAACATCCAGGCGATAATGACGCGCAAAGGTATGCAACGACTTCCAGGTCGCTGCCTTACAAATATCCTCCGCAGAAACCTGACTGCACTCCGCCCAGGAAGCCGCTTGAGAACGCGTAGAATGGGCTTTGAGCCCCACCGGGACCGATTTGCCGTGCAACAAATATGCGGAACCAATGGCTTCCTTCAACCAACGGGCAATAGTAGTCTTGGAAGCCGCCTGCCCGCGCCGAGGACCGCCCCACAAGACAAAGAGATGATCCGACTTCCGAAAAAGGTTCGTCACCTCCAGATAACCTAAAAGGGCTCTCCTTACGTCCAGGCGCCGCAAGTCTCGATAATTCGGAAGCGACCTATCAGCCTCAGAAAACGAAGGCAAATCTACCGTCTGGTTGAGATGAAACGCAGAAACCACCTTAGGCAAGAAGGAAGGCACTGTACGAAGCGACACTCCCGAATCCGTAATTCTCAAAAAAGGCTCCCGACAAGACAAGGCTTGGAGCTCCGACACCCTCCTCGCTGACGCGACTGCCACCAGGAAAACTACCTTGAGCGTCAAGTCCTTCACCGTAGCTCTACGGATGGGCTCGAAGGGAACGGAGCATAAAGCCTTCAGAACTAAATTCAAACTCCAAGAAGGACACGGAGAACGGAACGGAGGCCGTAATTGCTTAGCTCCACGAAGGAAGCGCACGACGTCCGGGTGCGCCGACAATGTCCTCCCATGGACCTGTCCACGCAGCAAGGCAAGGGCCGCAACTTGCACTCTAAGCGAACTGGCAGACAAGCCCTTCGCCAAGCCATCTTGGAGGAAATGCAACACCTCCGGCACAGAAGCCTGCGTGGGCCGAATATCCTGTGCCAGGCACCAAGTCTCAAAGACCGTCCACACCCGCACGTACGCCAGGGAAGTGGAAGGCTTGCGTGACCTTAGCAAAGTCGTAACCACCGCATCAGTGTAACCCCGCTTTTTCAACCTACGCCTCTCAAAAGCCATGCCGCTAGACAAAAGCATTCGACCTGGTCGAAACAAACGGGACCCTGATGTAGCAGGTCCGGCACATAAGGAAACCGAAGGGGAGGCTCCAGCGCCAAGTTCTGAAGATCCGCGAACCAGGGTCGCCGCGGCCATTCGGGAGCGACCAGAATCACGGGCGACGGATGAAGTTCTATGCGCCTCAGCGTCCGACCGATGAGGGGCCACGGAGGGAAAACATAGAGAAGCACCCCTGTCGGCCAAGGCAACGCGAGGGCATCGACCCCTTCCGCCCCCGTTTCCCGGCGGCGAGCAAAAAACCGCGGAGCTTTGGCATTTTTGTACGTCGCCATCAGATCCAGAACAGGTGTTCCCCACCTGGCGCAAATTTTCCGAAACGCTACGTCCGCAAGTTCCCATTCGCCGGGATCTAGCCGATTGCGACTCAGGAAATCCGCCTGAACGTTTTCCACGCCCGCAATGTGCGACGCCGCTATGCATTGCAGGTGTCGTTCGGCCCATGCCATCAACTGTCGTGCCTCGGCGGCCACTGGTAGACTTCTGGTGCCGCCTTGCCGGTTGATGTACGCCACCGTGGTCGCATTGTCCGATAGAATCCTGACCGCCCGGCCTCGAACCAACGACAAGAACTCCCGAAGGGCTAACCTCACTGCCCTGGTCTCCAACCGATTGATGGACCACGTCGCCTCCGTCGGGGACCAGGTGCCCTGCACCGAACTCCGGAGACACACCGCGCCCCAGCCGTACAGACTGGCATCCGTGGTGACCACCGTCCACGAGGGCACATTCAGCGATATGCCCTTGGTCAAGTTTCCGGTACAGAGCCACCAGGCCATGCTGGAACGAGCCGAATGCAGCAGCGGCAACGGAAGACGGAACTGCTCCGACACCGGATTCCAGCGGGAGAGTAAGGCCAATTGCAAAGGCCGCATATGCGCGAACGCCCAAGGAACCAATTCCCGCGTGGACGTCATGGACCCTACCATTTGTAGGTAGTCCCAGACGACCGGCATGGGCTTGGCCAACAACTGCCTGGCTTGGCACTGCAATTTGACTCTGCGCTCCTGCGTCAGATATACCATGCCCCGCCGGGTGTCGAACAACGCTCCCAAAAACTCCAGGGATTGCGACGGTTCCAGCCGACTCTTGGCCCGATTGATTACCCAGCCAAGGTTCTGCAACAAATCGACCACTCGCTGTACCGCCAACCGACAGAGACGCTCGGACTTCGCTCGAATCAGCCAATCGTCCAGATACGGATGCACCAGACACCCTTCCTTGCGAAGATGAGCCGCTACCACCACCATGATCTTTGTAAAGGTTCGCGGGGCTGTCGCCAGACCAAATGGCAGCGCTTGGAATTGAAAATGCTGCCCCAACACTGCGAACCGAAGGTAGCGTTGGTGGTCCGCGCGGATTCCGACGTGCAGATACGCCTCCGTGAGATCCAGAGTCGCGAGAAACTCTCCTTGTCTCACGGACGCGATGACCGATCTTAGCGTCTCCATGCGAAACCTTGGGACCCGCAAGCACCTGTTGACACCCTTGAGGTCGAGGATCGGACGAAACGTGCCCTCTTTCTTTGGCACCAGGAAGTAAATGGAATACCTGCCGCCGCGCAGCTCGCGGAACGGCACCGGCACGATCGCGCCTAGGGCTAACAGATGCCGGATTGTGTCCCGGAACGCCTGACGCTTCTCTGAAAACCCGCATGGCGACACCATGAAACCGGGACGGGGCCGCTGTGCAAAATCTAACGCGTAGCCGCGACTTATCACATCCAGCACCCACTGATCCGACGTGATCTTGGCCCACTCCCTGGCAAACTGCATTAACCTGCCGCCGATCACCGGTACCGGAGAGTGGGCCGGCCGCCCATCATTGTGGCAGCTTTCCGCCCGGGGTTCCGGACCCGGTCCCGGGTCTGCCAAACCGGCGGCCACGAAAGGACTGCGAGTACGACTGCTGCCTAGCCGCATTGTGGCGAAAAGAGGAGACCGCCCCTCGCGCATTACGGGGCCGACGACCCCCACGGAACCTACCTCGCGTGGACGGCGCCCCCCTTGATCGAGGCCTGTCCTCCGGCAGCCGATGTATTTTGTTCTCGCCCAAGGACTCAATCAAATCCTCCAGTTCCTTACCAAAAAGTAACTTCCCCTTAAACGGCAATGAACCTAACCGAGCCTTCGACGAGACGTCCGCCGCCCAATGGCGGAGCCACAACAAACGACGAGCCGACACCGCGGAGACCATTGCCCGTGCCGACGAACGGAGCAAGTCATGAAAGGCATCCGCGCTATAGGCAATCACCGCCTCCAGACGAGTCGCCTGCAGCGCTTCCTCCTGTGACAGACCTTCGTTAGCCGAAAGCTGCTGGGCCCACCTGAGCCCTGCCCGAAGAGAGAAACCGCTACAGATCGCCGCCCTTACACTGAGCGCGGAGACTTCAAAAATTTTCTTAAGCTGCACCTCCAGCTTACGATCCTGCAAATCCTTAAGAGCTGTCCCCCCTGTTACCGGGATGGTGGTCCTTTTGGTGACCGCCGCCACCGCCGAATCTAGTTTTGGAATCTTAAACAGCTCAAGCGCGTCCTCTGTCAGGGGATAAAGCTTATCCATGGCCTTGGAAACCTTCAACCCCAGATCAGGAGTGTCCCACTCCTTAAAAAGTAAGTCGGACACCGAAAAATGCAACGGAAACGCCGTCGGAGGTCCCCTCAGCCCCAACACCACGGGGTCTGTACGCCCTAAGCGAGATTCCGGTCGCGGCAAATCTATCGCCAATTCCTCGAGGATCGCCGGAATCAATGGCGCCAACTCATCGCGCCGAAATAGACGCACCACCTTGGGGTCATCCCCCTCGGTGGCGTGGAGTCCAGTCGCCCCACTGGCTCCCTGATCCCCTTCTCCGTCAATGCCTCGCGGCTGTGACTGCGGATCCGGATCCAGTTCCTCCGGATCCCCGGATTCGGACTCCGTCTCGGCATCCCCCCGCGGAGCCCCCAAACGGAGCGGGCGTGCTCCCCCCGGGGGATCCGAGACCGAGAGGGACCGGGCGCGTCTCTTAGGGTCCGGTCCCCGAACCAAATCCGGCGCTCCCCGCGATCTCTTCCTGGCCTGCCTGCTAGCCTTAAAGGCCTTATGCATTACCAGCACAAAATCCGACGAAAAAGAGTCAGAGGAGCTGCGATCCGGATCCTCCTCCGGATCGCTAAGAGCAGGAGTCTGGTCACCCTCGGGGACCCGCCTCTGTGGGGACAGAGCGGGAGGAACGTCCTCCGGTCTCCCCGGCGACGGGGGCGCCTCGCAAACTGGCTCTGCTGAGCCCAAAATGGCGGGTTTTCCCGCCGCTGAAATTGCCGCTGCCAAAATGGCGTCTGTTCCCGCGCTTCGCGGGAACGGACCTACGGCCCCCGATTTACGTCCCGAAGCCTTCGGCAGTCGCTGCCCCTCTGCGCTAGCGCCCGAAGAACCGCCCTCGCCGCCCGAGACGCAGCCTGAACAAAGGCTGTCCCGGGAGAGGCGACGGGCCGCCCCGCAGGCCTTGCAGACCGGCCGCCGCGGCATGCTCTCCCAACCAGAGCAGAAAAAAAAAACAAAACTGACAATAGCAGCTACCCGCGGCGCCGATCCCGTTCCCTCTCGCGAACCCAACGAGCAGGAGAGAAAGAGAAGAGAAAGCAAGAGAGACAGAAAAAACAAACCAAGTAAATAATTTTTTTTTTTTTTTTTTTTTTTTTTTTTTTTACCGTTCGCCACCGGCTCCGGGACCACCTGGGGGGAGTGACCCGAGCTCCCCGGTATCACCCCCAGGCTAGGAACGCTGGCAAGGGCCCTCAGCCCACCCTCAGCGAGCTCAACTCCCAGGAGGGAAGGCCCCCCGCGGGACCTCACCCCACCTCGGGAGGAGACGAGTTCGGACCTGCAGGCAATCAACTGCGGTCCGAGCCTCACAATTTTCTACCAGTCAAAAACCAAAACAACTTAAGAAACTAAAGTCAAACCTTTCTCTTTTTTTTTTTTTTTTTTTTTTTTTTTAAACTAGGCCTCAGCTCAGACTGCAGGTTTTGCACCCTCTCCACCTGCTAGGAGACAGAAGAAGACTGCCAGACTGTAGGTGGCACCAGCCTAGATATAGGCGGAGTTTTGTTTGTAAACTTCTGTCTCCATCTGCTAGAGGGGGGGCATAACCCAGGAGTCTGGACTGATCCGGGTACGTACAGGGAACAGGTCAAACCTGTTTCTGCCAGTCCCCCCCTTTAACAAAAATAAATGCCTCTGCTAAACCCAAAATGAAAAAGCTTCCACAGGGAACAAAGGTTTTTAAGTGCAGGGAGCATAAGGAATTAATCACATAACCCAACCCCCCCCCCCCCCCCCATCTCTGCTCCATTCACACCGTCCATGTGTCAGCACCAGACCACCCTGGAGAGGGGGAACACAGTAACATTTACCCCATTAAATTACCTCCACCAGGGAAGTAATTAGACTCTCAGTATTAGCAAAAGCCAATGCCAACCTTTCCATGTGAAAGAAACAAACCAGTAACCAGCAGCCCCCGCTCTAAGGGCACCGCACACATTTGCCCACTCTGGATACCAGCCCCAGATTTCCTTCCCAGGGCATTGCTTACGTTCTTACCTTTCCTTGGCCTACCCTTTTTTTTTTTCCTGTGGTTTGGGAGGGCAGGGGTGGGGGGTACACATAAGGCCAGGCTTCCCCAGGCCATTCCTTATTTTGGTTGAGAAAGGGAATGAGAAACACGCTGCATACATTTCTTTAGATGCGTGTTTGTATCAAGACAAAATGATATTTCCAGCACAAAATGAAAGGTGAAGGGAGTGCGCTTTCTAACAGATTCTATTACTTAAATAGATTATTTGGCAGTTTTGTACATGGTATTATTGTTTAATTAAAAAGGTCAAAGGTAAATTTCCAACGACAAAGACTGAAGTATCGGGGCGTGCGAGTCTGGGCCCTGGAGCAGTACGTGCAACTGTCTATCATTACGTAAGCTCTTCCGGGCAGGTACTGATAGCAGCTCAACCCCCACCACAGACCATTAAAGGCATTAGAAATACAAAATAAGATGGCACACTCAGGCACTAGTTAGGAGCAAATTAGCCCACATCTGTGGTTTGCTAACAGGAATAAAGCAGACAGGTTGCTACCTAATCACTGGGAACCCCCCCTCTCTTAGGGGTAGCAGTAGGTTTGTATTTTGATTATGAATATCCTTATTTCAGTTGAAACATGCAGAATATACACTCGGAATTTAATTTTTGCGCACATGTTTTTCACCGGCGAGGCACTTGCCTACCTTTAGCTTACTGCGCTGGGAGCTTTCACCGCGCGAGTAAAGAAAAAAAACCCGCGAGCTAAAATTCCGCACACGTTTCTCACGCACATTTTATTATAATCGAGCCCCCCCCCCCTCGGGAGGCGTACAGAAGGGCAAATAAAGAGGCGGCAGGAGCACGCAGGGAACAAACGTCCGGCGACGCGCCAGCAGCTGCTTTCTGACGTAATGCAGGGAGATTAGAGAACTGCTGCGGGATGCCAGTCCCATGTGCTGTTATCCTTCACAAAGCAGAGCAGCGCGGCACACGCTGCACTTATCTCTTCTGGCTGCAGGATACCAGCAGGGGCGAGCAGTAGGCCTTCTATAATTTTTCCCGGGTTTGGGTGATGATTTGGCATGATTCAGCGCACAGGAATCCCCCAGGGCTGCTTGGCCTCTCCTTGCCTGTCCAGTCTCTCCTCAGCTCCTGGACTCCTTGGCTGCGCCCTTCTTCTTCTTCTTCTCTCTCACACTTTCTGCTGCTTTCACAATATTCAGTTTTTTGGGCATGTTGACACTTGCTTTCATTGTCACATCATGTTCAATCTTGTTCCGGATTGCAACCTCCAGGTTCTGTGAAGGAAACATGACACATGAGACACCGTGGACGCATACACAAAGGAAAACCCAATACAACCGAAACAGAGGGAACATGAAATACTGTTGAGAACAGGTTGCTGGTGGTTCTTTTTTGCATCTGCTTATCTAGCAAAAATCACAGAAACTGTTTTAAAGATTATGATCACAAAACATTTAGACAGAGGTGGTTTCATGGGACACAGCCAGCATGGATTTACCCAGGGCAAGTCTTGCCTCACAAATCTGCTTCATTTTTTTGAAGGAGTTAATAAACATATGGATAAAGGTGAACCGGTAGATGTAGTGTATTTGGATTGTCAGAAGGCGTTTGACAAAGTCTCTCATGAGAGGCTTCTAAGGAAACTAAAAAGTCATGGGATAGGAGGCGCATCTCAAAAAGGATATAGTTGCACTGGAGAAAGTGCAGAGAAGGGCAACCAAAATGATAAGGGGAATGGAACAGCTCCCCTATGAGGAAAGGCTAAAGAGGTTAGGGATGTTCAGCTTGGAGAAGAGACGGCTGAGGGGGGATATGATAGAGGTGTTTAAAATCATGAGAGGTCTAGAACGGGTAGATGTGAATCGGTTATTTACTCTCAGATAATACAAAGGACTTGGGGGGGGGCATTCCATGAAGTTTGCAAGTAGCACATTTAAAACAAATCAGAAAATTCTCACACAATGCACAATTAAATTTGTTGCCAGAGGATCTGGTTTAGGAAGTTAGCATAGCTAGGTATAAAAAAAAAAAAAACACACAACTTAGGGGGGGTCATTTATCAAAGTATTATATGGCGAAAGCACCATAATGCATGGTGCGATACAAATCAGAAAAAGGGGCAAATAGTGTTTTTAGTAATTTAAGCTGCTGGAGAGACAACCTAGTTATCAGGGCCCTCAAAAGAGAAAGCATGAGAGAGAGAAAGAGAGAGAGACTAGCCATAATGCCCTCATACTAGGTAGGTATTTATACCTCTATATGAGGCCCACCTAGTTACTCGAGGTGAGGTTTGTGCAGGGGTTAGGGGCCACTGACTTTCAGAGTGAGACATAAGAACAGAACCGTGCTCTCTTGTGAAGATCTGATGACCCTCGGAGTGAGGAAACTCAGCCAAAGGTGAGATTTGTGCAGTGTTCTCTCAACCTAGCTTGCTGTTACCCAGGTAGACAGAGTCCATCAAGCTAGGCTGAGAGAACACTGCACAAATCTCATCTTGGGCTGAGTTTCCTCACTCCGAGGGTCA
Organism: Rhinatrema bivittatum; assembly: GCF_901001135.1. Lineage (NCBI taxonomy): Eukaryota > Metazoa > Chordata > Amphibia > Gymnophiona > Rhinatrematidae > Rhinatrema > Rhinatrema bivittatum. The sequence goes on from NC_042633.1 coordinate 44,160,773, forward strand.
TCAGATCTTCACAAGAGGGCACGGTTCTGTTCTTATGTCTCACTCTGAATGTCAAAGGGTGCGATAAACAGCCTATTACCATAAAACACGCCCCTTTTCCTATCGCATGCGATATTTAGTGCATTTTGATAAATCCAGGCCTTAGTTTGTTAAGTGTTGCGTCTTCAGAGGTTGATGTACGAACCATTTATGAGGAAGGGGGATACAGAAGGGTTAGAAGGGTATCATTTTAATCTTGGAGGCACAAGGAACAAATGCTCTCTGTGATATTCTGATCAAATGTTGAACAACAGATGAAGGTTTTGTAAGATGATATTGTAGGGAGGGGATGAGATGAGAGGGGTGGGGAGAAAGAGGGAGAACCATAAAAGATAGAAAAAGATTTTCGTGTTTCTGGGAATGTTCAGTTTTGACAATTGTATTGTAATCTACTTAATTTGTTTTGTTGTATAATCTTTTAAGGTTTAAGAAATATATTGCAAGTTAAAATTCACCCCACACATGTAAAAACGTTTGGATAAGTTCCTGGAGCAGAAGTCCATAAAACTGTTATTCAATAGGAAATAGCCATTGCTTGTTGCTGGCCTTAGTAGCATGAGATCTATTTAAATGTTTGGGTACTGGGCAGGTACTTGTGACCTGGCTTAGCCACTGTGGAAACAGGATGCTGGGCTTGATGGACCCTTGGTCTGGTCTGTTCTTAGGAGCTATCAGTACACAGAGCAGGGTCTGACCGGAGCAAATGCAGATAACATGTAAGACGAAGAAAGAGCAGGAATGGTAAATTTACACATCACCGTTCCTGCTCGTTCTGCAAACCCTTTCCAAAAAATGCCATCCTACTCAGACTCACCTTTTTCAACTTCTGCTGATGGATCACGCGAGACTTTTTGGGGGCAATTACTCGACCTGAAAAAGGTAATGACACTTGTTCACTTTCAATTTTTACCTGCTGTTTTCATCCTGGCTCAGGGCCAGAAGCCATGACACCCCAGGTACCCTGGTGCAAAGTCCCTATTTCCCCTTTATACCCAATCTGCAGGTCATGGATGATCTACTAACTTAGTACAAGTTTGTGGGTCAAGGGTAGCCGAAATCAGGAGAAATGGAGGGAGTGGGATGATGGGTAGGGGGCAATGCTCTTCCACACACACAGCCCAAACCTGGGGGAGAGAAGTCTCAGGGGGACTGGTGGAGAGCAGAGGATCCCATACAATCCGGGGGGGGGGGCACAACTCTGTAGAATCTTCCTTACACCTGGGGGTAGCAAAGCAAGTCGCGTGCAGCTTGGAATAGGAGAGAACGAGGTGCAGAGGGGGTGGGAGCGAGGGTACAGAGCTACTGGGCTTCATTAAGCATTGGTGGGCAGAGGATAAGGTGGAGCACGAAGGGGTTCCTATACTGTCCGGGGAGTCGTGGTTTGCCATTCAGCTTGCGTGGGGAGGGAGGAAGAGAGCTCCCTTACAGCCCAGGAGTGTGAGCTCCAGCACGGCGTATTGGGGGGTGGGAGCCCTTGAAAGTCGTGCAGCGCACACATCGCTCTCGGGGCGGGGAGAGGGAGGAAGAGAGCTCCCTTACAGCCCAGGAGTGTGAGCTCCAGCACGGAGTATTGGGGGGTGGGAGCCCTTGAAAGTCGTGCAGCGCACAGATCGCTCTTGGGGAGAGGGAGGAAGAGAGCTCCCTTACAGCCCAGGAGTGTGAGCTCCAGTACGGCGTATTGGGGGGTGGGAGCCCTTGAAAGTCGTGCAGCGCACAGATCGCTCTCGGGGCGGGGAGAGGGAGGAAGAGAGCTCCCTTACAGCCCAGGAGTGTGAGCTCCAGCACGGAGTATTGGGGGGTGGGAGCCCTTGAAAGTCGTGCAGCGCACACATCGCTCTCGGGGCGGGGAGAGGGAGGAAGAGAGCTCCCTTACAGCCCAGGAGTGTGAGCTCCAGCACGGAGTATTGGGGGGTGGGAGCCCTTGAAAGTCGTGCAGCGCACAGATCGCTCTTGGGGCGGGGAGAGGGCTGGCAGCGACAGCTGGGGAGCAGAAAAGTAAGCCTGGGGAGTGGCGCGCAGCTCTCGGGGGAGAGAGGAGTGCGATGCAAGGAGCTCTGGGCGGCGCAGGTGGAGAGGAATGGGGTGCGGGGGGTGGGAGAGGAATGAGGTGCGGGGGTGGGTTCAGAGGTTCTCGAGCGGAGAAGTGAATCAGGGGCACAGAGGACTCGTGGGTGGCGGCGGTAGGAAGGACGGAGGCCTCTTCAGCTCGGGCTCCGACAGCAGAAAGATTGCAAGCCCTGGGGTAGAAGCAGAAACCCAGCCCCGCCGTCTCTCACCTCCCTTTTTCGGTCCTTTCTTCCGCGCTAGCGGCGCCTTCTTCACTGGCTGCGCCTTAAACTTCCGCTTCCCCTGCGCCATTTTCCGAGCGGGGCAGAGCAAAGCACTCTGGGAGAAAGGGGCGGGGCGGGACTTGTTGGGGGGGAAGCGGGGCACCCTGGGAGAGAGAGGGGCAGGGAGCAGAAACGCAGCAATGGGGGCGTCAGAGCGAGGCATGCCGGGAGAGAGAGGGGCAGGGAGCAGAAACGCAGCAATGGGGGCATCAGAGAGCAAGGCATGCCGGGAGAGAGAGGGGCAGGGAGCAGAAACGCTGCACTAGGGGGCATCAGAGAGCGAGGCATGCCGGGAAAGAGAGGGGCAGGGAGCAGAAACGCAGCAATGGGGGGCGTCAGAGCAAGGCATGCCGGGAGAGAGGGGGGCAGGGAGCAGAAACGCTGCACTAGGGGGCATCAGAGAGCGAGGCATGCCGGGAAAGAGAGGGGCTGGGGGCAGAAACGCTGCACTAGGGGGCATCAGAGAGCGAGGCATGCCGGGGAGAGAGAGGGGCAGGGAGCAGAAACGCAGCAATGGGGGCGTCAGAGCAAGGCATGCCGGGAGAGAGGGGGGCAGGGAGCAGAAACGCTGCACTAGGGGGCATCAGAGCGAGGCATGCCGGGAAAGAGAGGGGCAGGGAGCAGAAACGCAGCAATGGGGGCATCAGAGCAAGGCGTGCCGGGAGAGAGAGGGGCAGGGAGCAGAAACGCTGCACTAGGGGGCATCAGAGAGCGAGGCATGCCGGGAGAGAGAGGGGCAGGGAGCAGAAACGCAGCAATGGGGGCGTCAGAGCAAGGCATGCCGGGAGAGAGGGGGGCAGGGAGCAGAAACGCTGCACTAGGGGGCATCAGAGCGAGGCATGCCGGGAGAGAGAGGGGCAGGGAGCAGAAACGCTGCACAAGGGGGCATCAGGGAGCGAGGCATGCCGGGACAGAGAGGGGCAGGGAGCAGAAACGCTGCACAAGGGGGCATCAGAGCAAGGCATGCCGGGACAGAGAGGGGCAGGGAGCAGAAACGCTGCACAAGGGGGCATCAGGGAGCGAGGCATGCCGGGAGAGAGAGGGGCAGGGAGCAGAAACGCTGCTATGGGGGCGTCAGAGCGAGGCATGCCAGGACAGAGAGGGGCAGGGAGCAGAAACGCTGCACAAGGGGGCATCAGGGAGCGAGGCATGCCGGGAGAGAGAGGGGCAGGGAGCAGAAACGCTGCTATGGGGGCGTCAGAGCGAGGCATGCCGGGAGAGAGAGGGGCAGGGAGCAGAAACGCTGCTATGGGGGCGTCAGAGCGAGGCATGCCGGGAGAGAGAGGGGCAGGGAGCAGAAATGCAGGAAGGGCAGGTGTCAGAGCCTGGCAAGCAGGCAGGGACCGCTAAAGAGCAGTGACTTTCTGATCAAATGTACTACAACATATAAAGGCCTTGCGTACTACAGCATATGTACTATAGCATATAAAGATTGCGATACAATTTTGCAATTGTATCGCAATCTATTGAAATCATCAGTTCATTGTGCTGCAGCCATCCAAAAACCAATGTTAGGAATTATTAGAAAGGGGAAGGTGAATAAAACGGAAAATGTCATAATGCCTCTGTATCACTCCATGGTGAGACCACACCTTGAATACTGTGTACAATTCTGGTCGCCGCATCTTAAAAAAGATATAATTGTGATGGAGAAGGTACAGAGAAGGGCAACCAAAATGATAAGGGGAATGGAACAGCTCCCCTATGAGGAAAGACTAAAGAGGTTAGGACTTTTCAGCCTGGAGAAGAGACGACTGAGGGGGGATATGATAGAGGTGTTTAAAATCATGAGAGGTCTAGAACGGGTAGATGTGACTCGGTTATTTACTCTCTCAGATAATAGAAGGACCAGGGGGCATTCCATGAAGTTAGCAAGTAGCTGAGTTTTTTTTGGTTTTTATATTTTTCACTCAGCGCATAGTTAAGCTCTGGAATTCATTGCCAGAGGATGTGGTTACAGCAGTTAGTGTAACTGGATTTAAAGAAGGTTTAGATAAGTTCCTAGAGGATGAATCCATAAACAGCTATGACAGTAATTAATAAGCAATAGTAGCTCGGGATCTAATGTTTGGGTACTTGTGGCCTGGATTGGCCACTGTTGGAAACAGGATGCTGGGCTTGATGGCCCCTTGGGTCTGACCCAGTGTGGCATGTTCTTATCGTTTATGCCCTCTGACATTCTCATCAAACATTGGACTCATATAAAAGCTTTGGAAGTTGATGCTATAGGGAGGTGATGAGGAGAGGGGTGGGGGAAATGAGGGATAGAACCATAAAAGATGGAAAAACATTGCCAAATGCGAACATTCACGAAACAGGACAATCATATTGAATGTCTTTTATAATCTGTTATTGTTTAATAAAGATGTTGAAAGATTAAAAAAACCCACCGATACCAACAATATTTTTATCTTTCAACATCTTTATTAAACAATAACAGATTATAAAACAAATTCACTAGACTGCAATACAATTGCCAAATCTGAACATTCACGGAAGCACGAGAATCTCTTTTTCCATCTTTTATAATTCTGTCCCTCATTCCTCCACCCCTCACTTCTCATCCCCTCCCAGTAATAACAGCTTACAGGGCCTTCCTACGATGTCCAACGTTTCATCTGAAGGGCACAGAGTGCATTTGTTCCTGATGCCTCCATGAATAAAAACAGAACTACAAGTCCTAGAGGTCACAGTGAGTGAAAAGGAGGCAATGGCTCTGCAGCCCACCCCACCCACCCCCCCTGGCAGCAGCTTATGTACAAAACACCGTGGCTTGCGGGAGAAATTTTATTTACTGTACAGAGTCAGAAAGAGCGAGCGTGGCCCCGCGTCCGGGCTTAACCCCGCCACCACCCCTTGCACGTTTCACCTTTCTTTGGTGAACTTGGCGAGTGCTGCCTGCAGCTCCTGGGGGGCAAAGACCCCAAATTCAGTGATGATTCCACCAGTGATGAGGCCGCAGGGCGTTACGTCAAAAGCCGGATTCCACACCCCGATACCTGAGGAGAAAGCGGAGGAGAGGGTTCCCCATTGTAGGAACACAGGCAGCCAGTCGGCAACTCCCTGGCACAAACTTTTTTTTTTTTTTTTTTTACAAAATAAACTTTATTGATAACAATATAAAATTTTATAACACAATCCTTGTGAGAATGAGGGGGGCTGTGCCAGAGTGTGGGCAGAAGGGCTGCACCAGGGTGGACTGTGAAGTGCGCACCCACCAGGGAAGTAACGTTGCTCACCGAGCGTTCCTCCTAAATTATTGCATGAAAGGGGCAGGAGTAGTTCACATGGTTACGCGCGTTTCATCCCTGGCGAGCAGGTCCCGGGAGGGGATTCCTCGAATGCCGGACCAGTTGCTAATTGAGCGGGGCACAGAGAAGCACAATGCAGCATTGCCACCCAACACCCCTGGTTTTGTGTTCACGCCCCCTTCCTTACCCCGGGCAGCGATTCGCTCTCCGTTCAGGTCGGTCAGCTCCTCACCGGGTCTCTCCTCGATCACAATGTGGGCCCCCTCCTTCAGGTCCAGGTCGCACGAGGTGCTGGGGGCCGCCACGTAAAACGGGATGCCGTGGTGCTTGGCGGCAATGGCCAGCTGGTAGGTGCCCACCTTGTTTGCCGTGTCCCCGTTTGCCACCACTCTGTCCGCCCCGACGACGACAGCTGAGAACAGACCCAGAGCAGGTTAGAGATCGGGGGGGGGGGGGGGTCAGCCCACCAGTGGGAGAGAGAGACACACCCCCAAACCCTTGCAGGCAAGAGACTGGCAGCATCAGGAGTTAGACAGACAGACAGACAAACTCCCAGCAGCTGCAGCCTGGCACCACTTCTCCCCCAGAGATTATCTATCACCTTGGCTTGTACTGTTTACCAGCTGCTCCCAACGCATTTGGGTCCGGGTCCCACTTGTGTGTTGCAGCAGAATCCCCGAGAACCAAACCACAATCAAAAGCCCCAGGCTCAGAATTTGTATCCTGCGTTCCCCCACCCACCCAGGCTGCAAAACGAACGCCTCCAGCTTCCAGATGCCGAGACGATAGGAGGTGGGTAACCGTACAATCTGTAAAGCAGAAGAGCTGGGAACTTTACATTTTCTTACTGGGGATCCATTTCGTGACCCAATAACAGGACCGACTTAGGTCCGGATGGCCCTGCCTTCTGCCACGGCGCGCACACACGCACCTGACACGCCCTTCTCTTTCATGGCCACGGACGCCATGCTGTCAGCAATGAGGGTGGCGGGGATCTTCTCGTACACCAGCTCGTAGGCGGTGAGTCGCGCGCCTTGGTTATAGGGCCTGGTTTCCGTGCAGTAAACGTGCGCCAGGCGACCCATGGCGTGCAGGGAACGGATCACACCTAAACAGATCAAAACATTTAAGGGGAGAGAGTCAGAGCGGCTTCCTGCCACAGGGGCCTCGTACACGGCGCCGTGTATACCGTTAGTGCAACATCGCTCTGCGCAGCCCTAGCGAAGCGGAGACCCTCTCGATACCAACCCAGCACAGTAGCACAGGCCCCCCCTCACCCAGTGCAGTGCCATAGCCAGCGGTGGCCAGCGAGCCGGTGTTGCAGTGGGTCAGGACCGTGACCGGCTGCCCTGGGATTCTCCGGACGAGATGCCGCGCTCCGTGGTCCCCGATCTTCTTGTTGTCCTGGGTATCCTTCATCAGGAGGTCCTCCGCCCACCGTATCACGCTAAGGGGGCGAATAAAGAAGGGTCAGGCAGTTTTCCCCCATCCTCGTGGGATGCAAAAGGAGGGACCGGGAGGGGGGGGAACGGGAAGAATTCAGGAATCAGGCAGAGAGGCTCCACCTCGGGTAGCAAAGTATTGTGAACGCATTTCTGTAACTGGGGACAGCTGCAATATTAACCTGCCGAGAGCTGTTATATTTAAACTCTGTAGGTTATTTTTTTTTTTGTATATTTACTCTGGTATTATTTTCTATTGTCGATGCCTGTTTTATTCATCCTGTATTATTGTAGGCGATTGTTGTTGGGCATTTTATGGAAGTTTTTTTTGCACGGGGATGCAATCGCCGCTCACAGCACCGGCCGCTTTTACTGTGCCTGTGAGCTGTCCGTAAGAACGAGGAAATAGATAAACACAAGCTTTACAATAAAAGGAGATAAAATCAGCACCGATTACAGTGGGGCTGTTATGTTTCTTCCTCGCCCCCCCGCCGGGGAAGAGGGAGCTTTTCTGTCCTTACCTTTCCTGGATGCTCTCGGAGGTCGCACCTGCCCGCTCGGCCTCCCGGCGCACGAATGCCGACAGCTCCCCTGCCGCTCTGGCCATGTTCACCGCCGTCGGCCGGGAGGTGACCAGGAAGGCGAGGGAATCCAGGACGAACGTCAGCAGCTGCTCCTTCTCCTTCGCCTCGGCGCGGTGCAGCTCCACGGCGAGGCTCAGGCAGCCCACGATGGCGATGGCGGGGGCTCCTCGCACCTGTAAGGGTCCCCATGGTCACAGGGATCAGAGCGGGCGGCAGCGATAAGAGACTTCAGCTAAAATCCCCCTTCCTCCCTCCCGCCGCCGTCAGAAGAAAAGGGGAGGGGGGAAATCTTCAGCACGAAAATCGAAAGGAGATCAGGGCCGTTAATGCTGAGAGCTATCAAGCTACAAAGCAAACCACTATGCCAAGGTGTCACGGTGCTTTCACAGGCAGGGCTCATCCCAAAACTATTTCTTTTAACAGAAAAAAAAAAAAAAACCAGCTTATGGCACTTTCTATTTTACATACCTAGCAAAAAAAAAAAAAAAAAAAAAGAGCTCTGGATTGGCCACTGTTGGAGTCAGGATGCTGGGCTTGTTGGATCCTCGGTCTTACCCACAGCATGGCTTGTTCTTATGGTCCCTGGGACTCCTCACTTTCTTGCTTTCTTCCGATGCATTTCAATCTAAAAGGCTTTCCACACAGCATTGCCCTGTGGGATGCAGTCCCGGGTTTATCATGTTACGCTCCGAGGCGGCAGCGAGGGTTAACCCCTCACAAAGGAAGAACCCGGATCGCCCGGGGAGGCCGATCCAAGAATGGACGCGCACACACACACACGTAACGCGTCTGCGAGAAGGGCAGGGAAGGCAAGCGCACGGGAGAACGAGAGAGGTGGGCCTTGCAGCGTTTCCAGACCTCCTGCCGGCGTCGCGGGGTTCTGAAGGGACGAGACCTCGTGAGCAGACCCTTCCGCCGTCCGGAGCGGTCCCGAGAACGGGCCTCACGAGCTGCGGCTCCCCATCTAAGCCTCCAGGGCATCCCCGGGAGCGTTTCCTGCAGCGCATGGGAGAAGGCGACACGCTTTGGGAGTCAGACACTCGGATGACGTGGCCAGCCCAGGTGAGGTTAATGTCGGATGTGTTTCTAAGGAGGGGGGGAGGGAGAGGCGTGGGAAAGCAGACCGCGTCGGCACCTTCAGGTGTGCAAGTTTCAGCTGCGTATGGTAGGGTGGGCATCACCGTGAGCCCCGTTTCGGATCCGATGTTGCAATCTTCCAGCACCTGTTTCCTGCTCGTGCTTATTTACCTTGATCTTGGGTTTCTCTGCCTGCATCAGTTCAGCAGCTCTAACATCAAGATAGTTTCTGGGCCCTTTTTCAGCAAAAGCTTTCTATCCTCAGCTGCACGATTTAACTTTTTCTCAAAGATGTGGTGTGAGCAACACTGTCAGCTTCCTTCAGCATGGAGAACTCTGACATCACAGCGGGACAAGGTCACAGCAGCACAGATCACCACCCTGAGCATTGAACAGTGTCACATCACCACTCTCGGTGAGACGGTGAGACATCACAGCGGGACAGACCACCGCTCTCTGCTGAAACAGAGTGAGCACAGGACAGACCACTGTCACCTTCAGCATGAAACAATGTGACATTACAGCGGGACAGGTCACCGCTCTCAGCACTGAACGGTGTGACATCACAGCGAGACAGACCACCGCTCTCAGCAGGAACAGAGTGAGCACAGGACAGATCACTGTCACCTTCAGCATGAAACAATGTGACATTACAGCGGGACAGGTCACCGCTCTCAGCAGGGAACGGTGTGACATCACAGCGAGACAGACCACCGCTCTCAGCAGGAACAGAGTGAGCACAGGACAGATCACTGTCACCTTCAGCATGAAACAATGTGACATTACGGCAGGACAGGTCACCGCTCTCAGCAGGGAACGGTGTGACATCACAGCGAGACAGACCACCGCTCTCAGCAGGAACAGAGTGAGCACAGGACAGATCACTGTCACCTTCAGCATGAAACAATGTGACATTACGGCGGGACAGGTCACCGCTCTCAGCAGGGAACGGTGTGACATCACAGCAGGACAGACCACCGCTCTCAGCAGGAACAGAGTGAGCACAGGACAGACCACTGTCACCTTCAGCATGAAACAATGTGACATTACAGTGGGACAGGTCACCGCTCTCAGCAGGGAACGGTGTGACATCACAGCGAGACAGACCACCGCTCTCAGCAGGAACAGACTGAGCACAGGACAGATCATTGTCACCTTCAGCATTACAGAGGGACAGATTACCAGTGGGACATCACAGCAGGTTGGGTCACCACTCAGCATTGAACAGTGTGTCATCACAGCAGGTCGGGTCACCACTCATCACTAAACAATGCGACATCACAGCGGAACAGATTTCTGCTCTTAAGCATGGAACAGTGTGACATCACAGGACAGCTCACGGTCACCTTCAGCATAAAACAGAGTGACATTACAGTGGGACGGGTCACCACTCTCAGTATTGTGTGATATCACAACAGGATGGATCACAACTCTCAGCATTGAACAGTGTGACATCATAGCGGGACGGGTCACCACTCAGCTTTTAAAAATGCGACATCACAGTGTAACTGCTCTAAGCACAGAACAGTGTGAAATCACAGCGGGACAGATAAGCACCCTCAGCATGGAAACATGTGACATCACAGCAGCACAGATCATCGCCCTCAGCATGGAAAACGTGACATCACACTCTAAGCACAGAACAGTGACATCACAGCAGCACATACCACCACTCTCAGCACGGAACAGAACAGGACAGAGCACCATCAGCATGAAACAGTGTGACATCACAGAAGGTCAGACCACCACTCTCAGTCTGGGGCAGTGTGACATCACAGAACATCTCTCTCAGTCTGGGGCAGTGTGACATCACAGAAGGTTCAGTCTGGGACAGTGTGACATCACAGAAGGTTCAGTCTGGGACAGTGTGACATCACAGGAGGTCAGACTACCTCTCTCAGTCTGGGACAGTGTGACATCACAGATGGTTCAGTCTGGGACAGTGTGACATCACAGAAGGTCAGACTACCTCTCTCAGTCTGGGGCAGTGTGACATCACAGAATGTTCAGTCTGGGACAGTGTGACATCACAGGAGGTCAGGCAACTACTCTCTGTCTGGGGCAGCGTGACATCACAGAAGGTCAGACCACCTCTCTGTCTGGGGCAGCGTGACATCACAGAAGGTCAGACCACCTCTCTGTCTGGGGCAGCGTGACATCACAGAAGGTCAGACCACCTCTCTCAGCATGGAACAGGAAAGCAAGAATGGGAAAATGGGATGGGGGGAGGGGTGGATAGCAAACTGATTGTTAGGGTGGGAGGGAGGAACGAACCTGAAACAGGACCGGGGAGAGATGGGACGGGAGGACAGACGCAGGGCGGCGGGCCGGGAATGCCCTGGCTGCTCGGAGACCCTCCATTCCTGCTCCCCCCTTACCTTCATGGCCCGAATGGCCTCCCAGGCCTCCCGCACGCCGCTTATCGGCTCATAGCGGCTCTCCCGGGGCAGCAGCAGCTGATTCAGCACCGCCAGGGAGCCCCGGCTGTACCGCACCGACTCTAGACTCATCGCTTCCGAATCCCCCTCCCCAACGTGACCGGGCCCCGGCGGCGCTCGCCACTGACGTGTTCCCCCCCCCCCCCCCCCCACACGTGACCGGGCGCTCGCCACTGACGTGTTCCCCCCCGCACGTGACCTGGACCCACCGCCACCTCCTGCCACGCTTGGATCGGCCGCAGCCTCGGATCCGTGACGTTCTGTCATTGGCTGCCGCTGTAAATGATCTGGTGACGCCATCGAGGGGGGCGGGGAGATTGCAGAGCGCATGCGTAACACTAACCCGCTGGACAGGCTGAACCGCCCTGTGCTGGGAGGTGGAGTTCTGTTAATTTAGGGACAAGAATGGGAGAATGGGAATGAGAACTACAACTCCATAGATGCAGCGGGGCTCAGTCTGCCCAGGTTGAACTCGTGCATTGGCTCTCTAGGCAGGTTCCATGCCCGAACGCTTGAGCCTTGCAACCTGTTATTACTGGGAGGGAAAAACATTCTCATCTTTCTGGGAATGTTCACATTTGGCAATTGGATCGCAATCTACTAAACTCGTATAATCTGTTATTGTTTAACAAAGACGTTGAAAAATTATTTCTCAAGTTCAGTAGATTGCAATACAAGTACCAAATGGGAACCTCCCACAGATCCCGGAGCTGTCATGCATTTTTGGCAGGTGTCTGGCACGGTTAGGTGGGCCTTGTAAGCCCTTGGCAGGAATTTAAAAACATCTCTTGTCGGATACACTTTCCCTGTAAGGCCTTGTTACTGCTTAATAAAGACGTTGAAAGATACAGTGCCCAGAGGATGAATGGCACTTGTTACCAGGTTACCATGTTGCCATGTTACCAGCTAAAGGGCAGCATTTTAGTCATGGAGTCATCAGGAACAAATGCACTCTGTGACATTCTCATCAAATGTTGGACATCATAGGAAGGCCCTGTAAGTTGCTGTTACTGGGAGGGGATGAAAGTGAGGGGTGGGGGGAATGAAGGGTAGAATTAAAAAAAAGGTGGAAAAAGAGATTCTGTTTCTGTGACTGTTCAAAATTGGCAATGATATTGGAATCTAGTGAACTTGTTTTATAATCTGTCATTGTTAACTAAAGATGTTTAAAGATAAAGCATGGTTACCAGAGGTCAGCATGCACCTGACCACAGCAATGGGAAGGCTAAAGGGTAACAGAGGTAGAAGGTTCCTTGCCTAGGGGGAAGGGTGAGGGTTAACCAGGGGTAAAAGTACCCTTGCGCACAGTATTGGGAAGAGTAAAGGGTACCAGACGTAGGAATTCCCCTGACCAGGGGGAAGGGTGAGGTTTACCTGAAGTCAGAGTTCCCCTACCCACAGTATCAGAAATGGGAAGGGTGAAGGGTACCGGGGATAGGAGCTCCCCTGCCCAGAATAAAAAGGGGAAGGGTGAGGGGTATCAGGGATAGGAGTTCCCCTGCCCAGAATAAAAAGGGGAAGGGTGAGGGGGATAGGAATTCCCCTGCCCAGGGTACTGGAAAGGGCTACCAGGCACAGTTTGCTGCAGTTAGTTAAGGATAATAGCAGACTCTGAAGTAGAACTGATTGAGTGATGAGTGGTGCAGGGCAGGTGACTGCAGGCCAGGTGCGGATAGCCCCTTCCCATGGAGATCAGACCGGAACAGGCAGAAGCACTCCATGTTATGACAGAAGGCAAGCAGGTAGAACTGAAGTGACTCACCTCACAGCGGGCCCCTGGGTCCAGGCGACTCTTCTCACGCCGCACAGTCCATCCCAGAGAACAAGTTGCCCCCCTCTCTAGCTTTGCCCCCCCCCCCCTCCCTAGCTGCCTCCTCCACAACCCTCCCTGAACACAGCAGCAGCCCCTCCTTCCCCCACCACCCCTTAAGCCTGTGTTAGTGGTACTGCCCAAAGGCCCCTTGTGACATCAGAATATGCAGGTAAACCTGGGGAAAAAATTGAAAATGACTGAGCCAGCAGTCAATGCCGGAGACAGACAGAAATCAGAGGCGAACACTTGAAGAAGAAGGATGGGAAATTGTAACAGTAAGCCTGCAGGATCCGGGCAGAAACGCCGCCAGTCTTCTTATGGTAAAGTAAAACTTTCTAGAGGCAGGATTTCCAGGTCAGCGTGGCCTCAGGGCTGTGGGCAGTGCCATGCTCACCAGTCCTAATGGCTCAGGGTACCCGTTCCTGTAGCACACAAAGGTACACATCACCCTAGAACCGGGTCTCCTGCCGTTTTGTTTTAAAAATTCACGGAAATGCTCGATTGCTATGATTTATTTATTTATTTTAAATGAACGGTAAGGTACGAGTGAGACTCCCATCTCTGTATGATATGAGGGAAGAGGAGTGAGTGCAACTCCATCATGGGATGTGATGTCAGGGATGGAGGGAGATTCCATCACTGGGTGAGGTCAGGGATGGGGGGAGCTAGTGAGACTCTGTTGTGGAGGATGAGAGGAGTTGAGTGAGACTCTATGGCAGTGTGTGATAGGAGTGAGACTCCATCACTGTATCTGAGGTGAAGGACATGAGCAGTGAGTGAGACTCCATCATGGGATGTAATGTCAGGGATAGAGTGAGACTCCATCTCTGTATGTGAGGTGAAGGACATGAGCAGTGAGGGAGAGTCCATCATGGGATGTGATGTCGGGGATAGAGTGAGACTCCATCTCTGTATCTAAGGTGAAGGACATGAGCAGTGAGTGAGAGTCCATCATGGGATGTGATGTCAGGGATGGAGGGAGACTCCACCTCTGTATGTGAGGTGAAGGACATGAGCAGTGAGAGTCCATCATGGGATGTGATGTCAGGGATAGAGTGAGACTCCATCTCTGTATCTGAGGTGAAGGACATGAGCAGTGAGTGCAACTCCATCATGGGATGTGATGTCAGGGATGGAGGGAGATTCCATCACTGGGTGAGGTCAGGGATGGGGGGAGCTAGTGAGACTCTGTTGTGGAGGATGAGAGGAGTTGAGTGAGACTCTATGGCAGTGTGTGATAGGAGAGAGACTCCATCACTGTATCTGAGGTGAAGGACATGAGCAGTGAGTGAGACTCCATCATGGGATGTAATGTCAGGGATAGAGTGAGACTCCATCACTGTATCTGAGGTGAAGGACATGAGCAGTGAGTGAGACTCCATCATGGGATGTAATGTCGGGGATAGAGTGAGACTCCATCTCTGTATCTGAGGTGAAGGACATGAGCAGTGAGTGAGAGTCCATCATGGGATGTGATGTCGGGGATGGAGGGAGACTCCATCACTGTATCTGAGGTGAAGGACATGAGCAGTGAGTGTGACTCCATCATGGAATGTAATGTCGGGGATAGAGTGAGACTCCATCTCTGTATCTGAGGTGAAGGACATGAGCAGTGAGTGAGAATCCATCATGGGATGTGATGTCAGGGATGGAGGGAGACTCCACCTCTGTATGTGAGGTGAAGGACATGAGCAGTGAGTGAGAGTCCATCATGGGATGTGATGTCAGGGATGGAGTGAGACTCCATCTCTGTATGTGAGGTGAAGGACATGAGCAGTGAGGGAGAGTCCATCATGGGATGTGATGTCAGGGATGGAGGGAGACTCCATCTCTGTATCTGAGGTGAAGGACATGAGCAGGGAGTGAGAGTCCATCATGGGATGTGATGTCGGGGATGGAGGGAGACTCCATCTCTGTATCTGAGGTGAAGGACATGAGCAGTGAGTGAGAGTCCATCATGGGATGTGATGTCGGGGATGGAGGGAGACTCCATCTCTGTATCTGAGGTGAAGGACATGAGCAGTGAGTGAGAGTCCATCATGGGATGTGATGTCGGGGATGGAGGGAGACTCCATCTCTGTATCTGAGGTGAAGGACATGAGCAGTGAGTGAGAGTCCATCATGGGATGTGATGTCGGGGATGGAGGGAGACTCCATCTCTGTATGTGAGGTGAAGGACATGAGCAGCGAGTGAGACTCCATCATAGACCTTATAGACAAGAACAGCAAAAACTCCCCCATTGCCGACGCAAATAACCTAAGTCAAGACCTTGCCATGTTCTTTAGGAACAAAATAAACAAAATAACTGACTCCTTTAATAACCCTTCAATTGCTGAAATTCCATCCATCCCATCAACTATAACACCCTGGTTGAACTTCGAACCAATCTCAAATACCGAAACAGAAAAGATGTTACGAAAAATTAACCCAGCTCGGCTTGATCTGGATACTATCCCAACCCACGTGTTCAAGGAAATGGCTCATATTATAGCCCCAACTTTAGCGGCCATAATCAACAAATCTCTTGAAGAGGGACAACTACCAGCCATCTTAAAAATGGCAACAATCACCCAATATTGAAAAAAAAAGAACCTGGACCCAAAAGATCTGAACAATTACCGGCCTTACTTGCCAAGATGACAGAGAAAGCAGCCTTGAAACAACTCAATGATCACTTAGAAAACTACAATATTCTTCATCCCTCACAACACTGTTTCAGAAAAAACCGCAGCACTGAAACCCTGCTACTCAATTTATCGAATAAAATAATAAGAGGTTCTGACAATAAGTTAAACCAATTATTAATTCTACTCGATCTTTCTGCAGCTTTCGACACAGTAGATCACAAAAAATTAATATCAAGACTTGCCAACATAGGACTATCAGGCAAAACTCTGGATTTGTTCTCTTCATTCTTATCAGACAGGTCCTTCAAAGTCACCCTTAATAATAACTCCTCTGACCCCTGTCCCCTTGAAACTGGGGTCCCACAAGGGTCCACCCTGTCGGCCACCCTCTTTAACATATACTTATGCCTCAATATGAGCAAAACTGAATGCATCCTCATCAAAAGAAACATCTCAGATCAAATAACCACAATGCCTTGCGTACAAATTGATAACAATATAATCCATCTGAAGAGCTTTGTAAAAGACCTTGGTATCTGGATAGACAACGATTTGAACTTCAAAAAGTGTATAACAATGAAAACAAAAGAAGGCTTCCACAAACTTCATATTCTAAAACACCTTAAACCACTTTTACACCCACAAAACTTCAGAACTGTTCTGCAATCTCTCATCTTCTCAAGTCTTGATTACTGCAATTCGCTTCTCATTGGCCTCCCCAGATCAACATTAAAACCACTTCAATTACTACAAAATGCTGCAGCCAGGGTTCTCACCGGCAAAAAGAAATTTGATCACATCACTCCGGTACTGAAGAGCCTTCACTGGTTACCGATCGAACAAAGGATCAAATACAAGTCCCTAACCATACTACACAATGAAATATACATGATCCAACTCCACAAAACACCTCGCTCGACAAGAAATACCAATAAAATGAAACTAGTCATACCCTCCCTACCCTCTGCTAAACTATCCAACACCAGGAATAGAGCCTTCTCTATCGCAGGACCCAACGCATGGAACTCTTACATACAAAATGTCGACATCTATATTATTTCCTGATCTACCAACCTTTCACGGCCACACTTGATGATATAACCGACTTAGATTGTATTCTTATAGACCTGTTCATACACTATTACTACAGGCCGAAATGCATCTAGTTGTTTGTAAACGTGTTAATTTATCATACGAATGTGTTATATGTATTAATTTGTTTAAAAATGTAAACCGGAGTGAAGGCAACACGCTATACTTTGGTATAAAACAAAAAAGTCTAAATAAATAAATAAATAAATCATGGGATGGGATGTTGGGTAGGGAGGGAGACTCCATCTCTGTATGTGAGGTGAAGGACATGAGCAGCGAGTGAGAGACTCCATCATGGGATGTGATGTCAGGGAGGGAGGGAGACTCCATCTCTGTATGTGAGGTGAGGGACATGAGCAGCGAGTGAGACTATCACTCTTTCATCTTTTGTATTTATACTGTACTCACACTCCATTTACTCTATCTCTTTTATATTTATTTTCTATATAATATTTATTACTATATTACTATGTTTAATTGGTTATCTATTCTATTTGTTCCAGCATTATTGTTAGTTCTATTGTTACCTGTTTTATTGTTCAACTGTTCTATGTAAAGCCCACTACTCTTTTTGGGCATTTAAAAGTTGATTGTAAACCGGATTGATTTGTAGTTCCTATAAGAACTTCGGTCTATAAAAATTAAAAATAAATAAATAAATATCATAGTGTGCAGTCAGGGAGGGACACTCCAGCGCAGTTGTGGTTGCTTGAGAAGAGCACAGCTGTCCCCCAGGTTTGAAGGCACTCGGGGTGCTGGAGATGAGGTTAACCCCAGCAGCCTTCCAGCCAGGTCCTGCCCCACCTCTCATACAAGTTGCTCTTATACTGGCATTTAGCCACGTGCAGAAGGAATACAACACAGAAAGCTGTTTCTCCACCACCCCCCCTACATGCTTTTGACGTGCCCTGAACCCGAGGTGACAACCCTGGTACGGGATGGTTTTGCTTTTTTTTTTTTTTTTTTTTTTATTTTCTCACTTTAAATCTCCTTTATTAAGAAAAATTATAAGTTACAATTGCATTAAAACAAGGAGGACATAGCCCCCCTAAAACAATATATATTTTATATATACACAGGAATCCACTAACTCCCACAGCATTACATACAAAAATTCAGTCACAAAGCTCTGCTTACCCTCTTACAACTTAGCTCTTCCCGCACACATTAGGACGGGTGCTCCCAGAGTCTGCTCCAGCTGGGGGAGCAGTGGTTAGGGCGGCTGCAGGTTGGGGCTTGTGATGCTGCTCTGCCTCTTCGCCGGACTGTGGTAGGGGGTCATTAATACCTGCATGAAGACTGCCCCGTGGTGCATGCCCTTGCCTTTAGGAGATAGGAGAGACTGCAGGGTGGTGCTCTGGGGTAGAGTGTGCGCGTGTGTGTGTTTGTGTGTGCAGGGGTGGGTGTGGTTGGGTGTGGGTGTGTATGGCGAGGTAAAGTGGGAGGAATATATCTTGAGGAAGGCCTTGATGGTACGAGATCAAGAAAGCTTCCTTGAATGGTGGTGGATGAGGGGTTTGCTGAGGGGGGGGGATGGATTTTCCAGGGCGCTGGGAGAGTAATGGAAGCAATAATCTTGCCAGGTGCAGAGTAAGGTAGCTCTATTCATGGGGAACAGAGTGGAGGAAGCTCTCGAGAGAGAGAGGAGTGGATCAAGATCAGTGTCTTGGGGAAAGGGCACCTTGGAAGAAGCTTCTGGCAGGGGAGGGTGCAACAGATTAAAGTAGATTGCCTGGTTGGTAGGTGGTCAGGAAAAACTGCCTTGGGTAGAAGCAGATTCTAATGTGGTCTTGAGGGGCAGGAATGGATCAGCAGGTTGTCTTGGTTGGGAGCAGATTCAGTGAAGCTCTCGTGGGTGAGGGTAGATCACAAAACTTCCATGTTTCTAGGAAAGTGTCTTGGGTAGGAGCAGATTAAGGAAGCTCTCTCCATTGGGAACAGACTGGGGGATGCTCGCTTGGGAAAGAGGAGCAGATTAAGGAAGCTCTCTCCATTGGGAACAGATTGGGGGACGCTCACTTGGGATGAAGGAGCAGATTAAGGAAGCTTTCTCCATTGGGAACAGACTGGGGCACTCTCTTGGGAAAGAGGAGCAGATTAAGGAAGCTCTCTCCATTGGGAACAGATTGGACGATGCTCTCTTGGGATGAAGGAGCAGATTAAGGAAGCTCTCTCCACTGGGAACAGACTGGGGGACACTCGTTTGGGAAAGAGGAGCAGATTAAGGAAGCTCTCTCCATTGGGAAATTGGGGGACGCTCACTTGGGATGAAGGAGCAGATTAAGGAAGCTCTCTCCATTGGGAACAGATTGGGGGACGCTCGCTTGGGAAGAAGGAGCAGATTAAGGACGCTCTCTCCATTGGGAACTGACTGGGGGATGCTCTCTTGGGATGAAGGAGCAGATTAAAGACGCTCTCTCCATTGGGAACAGATTGGGGGACGCTCGCTTGGGATGAAGGAGCAGATTAAGGACGCTCTCTCCATTGGGAACTGACTGGGGGACGCTCTCTTGGGATGAAGGAGCAGATTAAAGATGCTCTCTCAATTGGGAACAGATTGGGGGATGCTCTGAAGGGAAGCAGAAGCAGATTAAGGAAGCTCTCATGCTTGGGAACAGATTTTATGAAGCTCTTTTGGGTGGAAGGACTGGGAGGGAATCAGGAAAAGGTTTCAGTATGGAAGCAGATTCTGGCAAGTGGTCTTTGATGGGGCTGGACTAGAGGAAGCTCTCGTTGGTGGAGGGCAGATCAGGAAAAGCTTCCTTGATTCAGAGCAGATTCTAGGAAGCTCTCTTAGGTGGGCCCTCAGGTGTCCCATTTTGCTTTTTTTTGTTCAATATTTTTTGCATACAGAAAAACTTAAATCTCAAACCGTCATCCTTGTGCTGGGAGGTCCTGGTTCTGGGAGAAACACGCAGTGCGAGAAGATAGTCGCTAAATATGGCTACAATCACTTCTGTATCGGGGACCTGTTGCGAGTTGAGGCAAGCTACTCCACCTCACGAGGCCGGCAGATCAGAGATATCATGCAGAAGGGCGAGAGCGTGGCCCTGGTGAGTACGTATACCCAAGTGGGCAAACTACGGGACAGGGCCCAGGTCGGGGATAGATCACGAGGTATTGGGGGGGGGGGGGGGGGGGGGGGGAACGGACACAGAAGAAAGGAAAGATGGACAGACAGATGAAGTCGACGACAACAGGGAGGAAGTGAGACATTATGGATCTCTTCCAGCAGGAGACTGATAGCTTTACAAACACTTCTCTCGTCCCTGCCAGGACATTGTCATGGAGCTGCTTAGGGACAACATGTTAACGAAGCTGGATAACGAAAAAGGCTACCTGATCGATGGATTTCCACGCGATGTTGCTCAGGCGGAGGCATTTGAGAAAATGGTGAGCCCTGGCCCTGTTACCTGGGGGGGGGGGGGGGGTCCATAGCGGCCTAGGGGATGCCTTGAGTCTGCTGGTTGAGAACCGGAGGGGTCTGGGATCACACCACAGTGTGCACTGCACACGAGGGGAGTAACACCATCTCTATATCTAGTAAGCAGTACCTCTCTAGCCCAGCTGGCTCCCCTGGCCAGGCTGGACACTGGTCTAACCCAGGGTGGCTGCATCCGTAAATCACATCTTACGGGAATCTGTGAAAAGCTCTTTTATAATACGGCGAGCTCCTGCAAGAGGGCTGGTTCTCTCTTATTTGGTAGAAATAAAGGTGAAGCAGGTGTGGGCGGGACCTAATACATCTTGCACTAACCCTACACCGGTGCTGAGGTTGAGCACCACGCTTCTCCAGTCAGCATTGCCTCTCCCTCCCTTATGTTGCAGGAAAGACCATTTACAAATTTAAGACAAATTTAATCTGAGTTTCTCAAAAAGAAATCACTTCTGCATAGCACTGGAGGGAGAGGCTTAAAGAAGGGCAGGGACAGGAGAGTGCCAGTAATGCAAGGGGGTAGAGAAGTATCAGTAAAATCAACTTACACAAGCCAGAGCCTGCGAATCTAGATCAGGAAACGTTACACAAAACTGAAAGGTGATAAAACACATCCCTCCTGCCTGCAGCCTCAACTCCCCTGGCTCGCAGGCTCAGGCCGAGGCAAAGAGATTGTGGCTGGGGAAGACAGAAGGGGAAAGGAGTGACCAGGGGCTGCCAGAAATGGAACAGAGATGAAAAGGAGAAAGCAGGGGAGGGGGGGGGGGGGGAAGAGGTAGAGGGGGAGCAGGAACACTGTTACCTGTTCCTGTAGCATGGTGGAGGCTGAATGCGCCTGGGAGGCAGACAAGAGAACAGGGGCAGTGGCGGAGGGAAAAACCAAAAGGAAAATTAGTTCTTACCTGTTAATTTTCGTTCCTGTAGTACCACGGATCAGTCCAGACTGTGGAGTTGAGCCTCCTTTCCAGCAGGTGGAGACAGACAAAAACTGAAAGGATATCCTAGATGAGGACACAGCCTACCCTGTAACCCTTCAGTATAACGCATGTCAAAACAGAAAACAATAAACCCAAAGTAGGATCGAGCAAGTAACCATAAAGATCAATGGAGCAACCGTAGAACAACAGAGTAAACATGATAGAAAGTAAACGCTCTTGCATGAACTTGGTACTTGAAAAAACCAAGGCTTCCGGTGTATTCGCTCAGTATTCTTGCACAAAAGTAACGTCCGAGAACCTGCAAGAAAACCAGCTTCAAGAGGACAGAAAAAGACGACAGACAGGGAAGGGCATCTGGACTGATCCGTGGTATTACATGAACGAAAATTAACAGGTAAGAACTAAATTTTCCTTTTCCCTGTACGTACCCGGATCAGTCCAGACTGTGGGATGTACCAAAGCTTCCCTAAACCGGGTGGGACCGAAACAGTCCCGCTCGAAGCACTTGTCGCCCAAAAGAGCCAAAGACCGGAGCTTGCACATCCAGACGGTAGTGTCTAGAAAAGGTATGCAGAGACGTCCAAGTGGCGGCCCTGCAAATCTCCTGCGGAGAGACCGACTGGCTCTCCGCCCAGGAAGTAGCTTGAGAACGCAGTGAATGGGCCTTCAGGCCCTCGGGGATCGCCCGACCTTGGCAAAGATAGGCCGAAGAGATCGCTTCCTTCAACCACCTGGCAATAGTGGTCTTAGAAGCCGGTTTACTCCGATTGGGCCCACTCCAGAGGACGAAAAGATGGTCCGAAACCCGAAAGTCATTGGTAACCTGGAGATAGCAAAGCAGGACCTGTTTGACATCTAAGTGACGAAGATCGCCCCCAGTCGTACCCGCAATCTCCTCTGGGGAAAACGCGGGGAGCTCTACAGACTGGTTGACGTGGAAGGTAGAGACCACTTTGGGCAAGAAGAAAGGAACAGTCTTGAGAGAAACCCCTGAATCGGAAAAACGCAAGAAGAGCTCCCGACAGGACAACGCTTGAATCTCAGAGATCCGCCGAGCGCAGGAGATAGAGACCAGGAAGACAGTCTTCAGCGTAAGGTCTTTTAGCGTGGCGCAGGGGTTCGAACGGAGCCGAACAGAGGGCCCGAAGAACCAGGTTAAGGCTCCACGACGGACACGTGGCACGAGAGGGGGGACGGAGATGTTTAACGCCCCTCAGAAACCGAATCACGTCCGGATGACCGTCCACCTGACCCAGGAGAGAGCCGAGCGCGGAGACCTGTACTCGCAGAGAACTGAAGGAGAGGCCCTTGGAGAGACCCTTCTGAAGAAAAGAGAGAACCACAGAGACCGGGGCGGAGTGTGCTGGGATACCCGATTCCGCGCAAGCAGACTCAAAAACCTTCCAGATGCGCACGTAGGCCAGGGAAGTCAACTGTTTCCGGGCCCGAAGCAAGATGGAGATGACCACCTCCTTATAGCCCTTACGCCTCAGGAGTCTCCGTTCAAAAGCCAGGCCGCTAGACAGAAGCGATCGGCCTGGTAGAAAAATACAGGCCCCCTGCCGAAGAAGACGAGGTAGATGACAGAGTCGAAGGGGGCCGTCCGTCGCCAGGTTGATGAGATCTGCGAACCACGGTCTTTGCGGCCACTCGGGTGCTACCAGAACCATGGGTCCCCGGTGGAGTTCGATTCTCCTGAGAACTTTTCCCACCAGGGGCCACGGAGGGAATATGTACAGAAGGACATCCGTTGGCCAAGGAAGAGCTAGAGCATCCACGCCCTCTGAGCCGTGCTCCCTCCAACGACTGAAGAACCGATTGGCCTTGGAGTTGCGCAGGGTCGCCATTAAGTCCAGGTGGGGGGGACCCCACCTGTCCACTATCAGAGCCATGGCCGCCTCCGAGAGTTCCCAATCCCCCGGATCGAGCAATTGACGGCTGAGGAAATCGGCTTGGACATTGTCCTTGCTCGCAATGTGGGAGGCCGCCAGGCACTGCAGATTCTGTTCCGCCCAAGCCAAGAGACGGCTGGTTTCCAGGGCCACCGGGGGACTGCGAGTGCCCCCTTGGCAATTGATGTAGGCCACCGTGGTGGAGTTGTCGAACAGGACTCTTACCGCCTTGCCGCGGAGCAGGGGGAGGAACTCTTCAAGGGCCAGGCGAACCGCCAAGGTCTCCAAGCGATTGATGTGCCAGCGAGACTGAGTCGGCGACCAGGTTCCCTGGGTGGACTGGGAGAGACAGACCACACCCCAGCCCGACAGACTGGCGTCCGTGGTGACTATCGTCCACTGTGGCGCTTGGAGAGGCATCCCCTGGAGGAGATGAGGTAGCGACAGCCACCACTGCAAGTCGTCGACTGTAGAGTCCAAGAACGGAAGGACCATGTGAAACAGTTGTGACGCCGGCCGCCAACGGGACAGCAAAGCTTTCTATAACGGACGCATATGAGCAAAAGCCCAGGGGATGAGGTCGATGGGGGAAGCCATGGATCCCAAAAACTGCAGGTAGTCCCAGGCCGTCGGGAAAGGGAGCGCAATCAGATTCTGGATCTGTTCAATCAGCTTGAGGGCTCGCGCACGCGGTAAGAAGACCTTGCCTACTCGGGTGTCGAAGTGGGCTCCCAGGAACTCTAACTCCTGGGAGGGCTGAAGGTGGCTCTTGGAGAAGTTCACTATCCACCTGAGATGCGCGAGGAGAGCTAACACACGATCCACCGCCTGTTGACAGGAGGCCGCCAACTTGGCCCTGATGAGCCAGTCGTCCAGGTAGGGATGAACAAGGATTCCCTCCCGGCGAAGAGCTGCTGCGACCACCACCATGACCTTGGTAAAGGTGCGAGGTGCGGTTGCGAGGCCAAAAGGAAGCGCCCGAAACTGGAAGTCCTAGTTGAGAATGTGGAAGCGAAGATACTTCTGGTAGTCGCGGTGAATGGGAATATGGAAGTAAGCCTCCGTGAGATCGAGTGAAGCGAGGAACTCTCTGGGGTGGACCGCCACGATGACTGCTCGCAGGGTTTCCATGCGGAAATGAGGAATTTTGAGGGCTCGATTGACCATCTTGAGGTCCAGAATCGGGTGATAAGACCCGCCCTTTTTGGGAACGACGAAGTAAATGGAATACTGGCCGATGCCAAGCTCCCTCTTCGGGACTGGGACCACTGCCCCCAAATCCAGGAGTCTGGTGAGGGTTTGTTCCACCGCGTCTCTCTTGGACCGCCCACATGAAGAAAAGAGAAAAAGATCCGGAAGATCTCGGACAATTTCGAAGGCAAAACCGTCTCTAATGTCGAGGACCCACTGATCCGACGTGATTTTGACCCATTCCTCGAGAAACAGGGAGAGGTGGCCGCCGAGGGGGGGGGACCGAGGAATGAGTCAGCTGAACTTCATTGCGTGGCAGGCTTGGGGGTGGAGCGCGCTGGCTGGCCCTCGCAAAAGTGCCGCCGCCCACGAAAAGGCTGCGACCAGGACTGAGATCGGGAAGAGTAACCCCTAAAGGAACCACCCCGCCGCACGGAGTGTACCGACGCTGGCCCCGGAATAGAGGACGACAGGGCGTATAGGATCGGGATGGCTTAGGACGGTCCTCCGGAAGCTTATGGACCTTGTCTTTCCCTAAGGAGTCCATAAGCTTCTCAAGGTCCTCACCAAAGAGCAACTTACCTTTGAAAGGCAACGTGCCTAACCAGTCTTTGGAAGACTGATCGGCCGACCAATTGCGTAACCAGAGAAATCTCCGGGCAGACATTGCCGAAGCCATCGCCTTCGCTTGAACACGGACCAGATCATAGAGTGCGTCTGCCCCGTAAGCGATTATGGCTTCCAGACACTCAGCCTGCTCTGCCTCTGCCGGCGGGAGGTCCTGGGTGCCGAGTAATTGTTGGACCCACCTAAGGCCTGCCCGCAGTATGAGACTGCTGCAGCAAGTCGCCCGGATTCCGAGAGCCAAGACTTCGAAGATGCGCTTCATGTGAGCTTCCAGCTTACGATCCTGTCCATCCTTGAGCGCCGATCCCTCCACCGGGATCGTGGTATGCTTGGTGACCACCGAGACATAGGAGTCGACCAAGGGATTCTTGAGCATTTTCAAGCATTTCTCCGGGAGGGGATAGAGTCATCCGCAGCGGGCCCCTCCAACCTCAATTCCTGGAGGACAAATGGGATGAGGGGCTCCAGCTCCTCCTTGCGGAATAAGCGAAGGGCTCTAGGGTTGTCCCCCTCCAAAGGAAGGGCACCCTCCTAATCCGGAATAGTGGCGGGGTCCGGAAAACCTGGATCCACTGGGGGATTGGGGAGGGGGGGCACCCCCGGGATCACCCGCACTGGCCCCTGGGGCTCCGCAGCTGGCCCAGGGATCAACGGCGCGGAGGGATTTTTAGCAGGGGGGGGAGGGTCGGGGGGGGGCATTCATCTTCCTCCTGCAGGCTTGCAAGGTATGATGTGTGCATTAGGAGGACAAATTCAACTGAGAAACGGACCCTAGATTTCCCATGGGTGGGTCGGGGAACCCCTCCTGGGGGCCCTCGGGGCTCAAATCGGGGGTATCTCCGAAAAATCCGACCCTCCAGCCCCAGGGAGCTCCAAAAACGGAGCCGCTGAAAAATCCAAAATGGCCACCGTTCCCGGGCTTTGCCGACCCGGGAACGGCCTGGCCATGCCGGGGGAAGTCGATCCCCGGGCTAGATTTGCTTGTCCTGCTGAGGAAGGACCTTCCCCACCCGGCAGGCAAGCAGAGCATAGGCCCTGACGCGAAAATCGCGAAGAGGGCTGCCCACAGGAGAGGCAGGCTGCCTGCCGCAGCATTTGAGAGCCGCTTCTGAATAAAAAAAAGCAGAAAAAAAGGTTTGAATGACAGCCTGCAGGCCCAGAGTGAAGCAGGAGGGAAACCTGCTGACTCCTGCCTGTCTGGCTGCCGGTTGAAGGCCTGCTGAGACCAGAAAAAGAAAAAATAGTGGTCTACTGCAAATAAGTTGGAGGTAGGGGAATACCTGCAACTTATATTAAAAACTGAAAGTTGAAATTTCCTTTAATACGAAGGAAAATAAGAACAAGTACTTGCTTGATCCGTAAGGAAAGAAGAAAGAAAAGGCTGACTAGCCTAAAGCAGAGAACGAAGGGTGAGCTGCTAACACCTGCTGGAGACAGACGAATACTGAAGGGTTGCAGGGTGGGCACTGTCCTCATATGGGATTACCCTTTCAGCTTTTCTCTCTGTCTCCCCCTGCTGGAAAGGAGGCTCAGCCCCATGGTCTGGACTGATCCGGGTACGTACAGGGAAAATGAGGATTGTCTTTTTTTGTTTCGCTGAACTAAATACAAACGATTGCTGCAGTGTCATGAAAAAGGAGGGGAGAGAAGGGTCCCTGGCCTGTGACCGACTCTTGCAGGGAAGAGATGTCATGTAAGGGATGGGGGGAATGTGGATGGGGGGGTTTGTATCTGCATAACCCATGTGTCACTGTGACCGAGGGCTGGGAGTGTGTATATAAATGGTGACCGAGAGGCACGTGGCTGCTGGGACGAAGGGTGTTAAGAGTCTGGCGCTGGGAGCCAGGTCCCTTAGGGTATCCTTCCACCCTTTTCCTCCGGGCTCCTTGAGTTTCCTACCGATTGACATGGGGGAAACGTTAAACCCGGGGTTCCCACGGAAGGTGCCTCCCCCCCCCCTTAGATTCCCTGTTGTGTTGCGCCCCAGGTGCTCTAACACTGCCTCCCCTCCCCTCCCCTCCCATCTGACACCAGGTGGGCCTCCCTAAGGTTGTGATCATGTATGAATGCTCGGCAGAGACCATGGTGAAACGCCTCCTGATCCGGGGACAGACGAGCCACAGATTTGACGACAACGAAGAAACTATCAAGAGGCGTATGGAAGGGTACTTCAAGCAGGAAGAGTCTATCGTGAACTATTACCAAAACAAGAACCTGCTTCGAAAGGTGCGTGGCCGAAGCAGGAAAAGCTCCTCTCCCCCCCGGCTTCCCCACTCCTCCCCTCTCATGCCGCGGAGTAATGACTGCCCGAGGTGTCTGTTTTGCAGATTCTGGGTGAAGAGTCCCAGGAAGATGTGTTCCCCACTCCTCCCCTCTTTCAGTCTGAGCCTCTCCTCCCCTCTCCTCTCCTGTTCTGGCACGGGGTAATGACTGCCCGAGGTGTCTGTTTTGCAGATTCTGGGTGAAGAGTCCCAGGAAGATGTGTTCCCCACTCCTCCCCTCTTTCAGTCTGAGCCTCTCCTCCCCTCTCCTCTCCTGTTCTGGCACGGGGTAATGACTGCCCGAGGTGACTGTTTTGCAGATTCTGGGTGAGGAGTCCCAGGAAGATGTGTTCCCCACTCCTCCCCTCTTTCAGTCTGAGCCTCTCCTCCCCTCCCCTCTCCTGTTCTGGCACGGGGTAATGACTGCCCGAGGTGTCTGTTTTGCAGATTCTGGGTGAGGAGTCCCAGGAAGATGTGTTCCCCACTCCTCCCCTCTTTCAGTCTGAGCCTCTCCTCCCCTCTCCTCTCCTGTTCTGGCACGGGGTAATGACTGCCCGAGGTGACTGTTTTGCAGATTCTGGGTGAGGAGTCCCAGGAAGATGTGTTCCCCACTCCTCCCCTCTTTCAGTCTGAGCCTCTCCTCCCCTCCCCTCTCCCGGCACGGGGTAATGACTGCCCGAGGTGACTGTTTTGCAGATTCTGGGTGAGGAGTCCCAGGAAGATGTGTTCCTGAAGACCTGTGCTGTGCTCGACTCCCTGGAATAAAAGCTGCCGGAAGCCGGTCCCTCCCCAGAGCCAGGGCCTTGGCTTCCGAATACAGACTGTAAAATCAACTCTGACTTTGTGCTGATGCTGTGTAAGCACCGGGGAGGGGGGGGGGGGGGGGGAGGGGGGCAGTGCACTCACAGTCTCTCTGTTAAAGGTGGTGGGGGGGGGGGGGTCTATGCTTGAGGTGAGGATAAATCAGAGGGAGGTAGAAATGGAACAAGGACACCGGCTGAGGCAGCTGATCACAGTTACGCTATTTCCAACACAGGCCTCCCCCCTCCCCTCACACCACACACAGCGACAGTTACGCCACTCGGCTCTGCCAGTAAGGCCCAGGGTGGCAGGCTTTTCATACTTTAGAGCCGTGACTGTGGGCCATCAGCACCTGGGGGGGGGGGGGGTAGGGCAGTGGCTGTTCCAGGATGGAAGCCGGTAGCCAAAAGGCGATTTTATGGATGTTTCCCGGCTCAGGGATTTCCTTCCGTCTCTCTTTTCAGAACTGGGAGAGATTAGTCTAGGACAAGGGACAAGGGCTCAGGCAGGGGGGCTGAAGACGACACAGGAAAGAGGGGTGGGGGGAGGGTGTCTAAAGTTAGTGTAGAAAGGGATCCATGATTCACGCTG
Source organism: Rhinatrema bivittatum (assembly GCF_901001135.1). NCBI lineage: Eukaryota > Metazoa > Chordata > Amphibia > Gymnophiona > Rhinatrematidae > Rhinatrema > Rhinatrema bivittatum. Next base: position 44,189,204 of record NC_042633.1, read on the forward strand.
CAGCTCGGCCGCCGGGGGCGCAACGAGCAGCTCCGCCCAAGCCCGAGCAGAGATGGGACGCACGGAGGTCTGTGCTTTCTAGAGTCAGACGATGCTGGGGATGGGCTTTTGCGAGGCCTAGGGGCTGTAAGCTCCAGCAATAAGGCATAGATGCTGGCACGGAGAGAGATGGGAAATCCTCTGATACGGCAAAAAAAACCCCCCCCCCCCAACGTTCCCCCCCCTCCCACTAGACAGAGGCGCACGAGAGTCAGGTTTTGTCATCATTTATTGTGAAGTTAAAAACAAGCAGTAAAAAGTAAAACCCCGGCATCCACGTTTCATGTTTACTCTCCCCCAGAACATGAGGGGGGGGGGGGGGGGGGTCGGCCCCAGAAGTGGGAAAATGAGTGTGGGGGGGGTGGGAGGGGAGGGCATCGTCTTACTATCCAGATACAGACAACCTTTGTCCAAGGAATGTTCCAACTCCAACTAAAAGCAGAGTGATTTCTTTTTTTTTTTTAAAGTTTATTTTAAAAACAAAAACGAGAGAAACGTGTTAGCCTGAAAACCAAGTTCGTTTCAGGTAGACGGGGGGGGGGGGGGGGGGGGTGTGAGGAGTTTTAGTTCTCACTATCTTCTACAGCGGCTCAACATGAAGGGGGGGGCTCGGACGTCACACACCAGGGAGCCACAAGGGGATCCTAAGAAATATCTAGAGATGGACCTGTACAGACTTGCTTCCCCCTCCCCTCCCTCGCCTTCACCAGCAGCCATCGCTCGCTCACTCTCTCCAAAACAAAACGGGCCTTCCACAGACGAGGGAGTTCACATTCAGCTCACTGAGGCTGCAGAAAGGGGGAGAAAAGCAGAGGGATGAATGAGCACTGGTGCCATCTCTGCCTGGTCCTAAGGGAAGTAAGAGGCCCTACGAGAGACACACAGGCTACCGGCAACCAGCAGTGAGCAGCAGGCCACAGCTGTGTGTCCACTGCACTCTGCTGCAGACCAATAAACCTACCACACACAGGCCCTGCCTCGCAGAGTCAGTTTTAGGGCTCCGGGCCGACCGCCCGCCCAGCTATGTCGGCACTGATGCCCAGGGAGCAGGAAACAAGGTCTCAGTAACAGGGACGGAGCATTCCCAGCCTCACCTGCTGTCCTGGCTGTGTGGGTGGGGGCTGTGCCACGGGGGCCCCGGGAGGCTGGCTGTAGTAGGCAGCTTGCTGTCTGTAGTACTCTGCCCAGGCTGCGCTGTAGTCTGGCTGGGAACCGGGTGGTGCCGCAGCAACCGCTGCTGGTGCTGCACTGGATGCCTGAGCTGCATTGGAGGGTGGAAAAAGCGGGGAGTATTACTCTAGGATCAAGGCAGAGATTCTCCATCTTATTGGAAGGAGGAATTCGCTACCACAGTATTGGTACTGATCTCGACACAACTCCCCTTCCAATGCTTGGTGGCAGGGTCATACTTTGAGCACATGCAGTGATCTTTAGGGCAGGGAAGGGAAAGTTACCTCTTCTTCTTCTGGGTGACGCCAAGGTTAAAGGCTACTACTACACTCAGAGACTGCCCTCCCTCTGTTCCCTATGATACTAGCCTACAGAATGGTGAAATTAATTCTTGCCTGATAATTTCCTTTCCTCTAGGACAGACAGGTCAGTCTTCACAACTGGGTTTACGCACGCCAACCAGCAGATAGAGACTGCGAGTAACAGACTCACTGATGTCACCTCATACTCTGCACAGACATCAGCCTGCCAGTGTTGCTGGAAACGATAACTGTGGACAACTAAATGAAATTCAACACAACCCCTCTCTCTCCTCTTTTTGTACGTAAATGATTCAGTCCACGCCACAGGCCTTCAATGCCCACCTCTGGAAGTTCGAACATTAATATGACAGAATATGCAATAAAGTTTATAGGCAGCCGAGGATGGGAGTGTTGACTGGCGTGCCTGTCCTAGAGGAAGGAAGTCAAATAAGAGGTAATATTTCACCTTCCTCTTCATCCAGGCAGGCCCAGTCCACACAACCGGGACAAACCAAAGCTATTTCCGCTTACGGGGAAGGCTGCCTGAGCTCCCTTCAAACACTGTTCTCGCAAAGAACGAGCCTTCACAAACGCTTACATCCAGATAGTACCTGGAAAAGGTTTGTAAGGAAGACCATGTCACTGCTTTACATGTTTCCGGAGAAACCAGCTATAACTCCAAGACCCAGCTTGTGCTCTAGTAGAATGAGCTCTAATCTGTTTGGGCAAAGGCATATTGGCATCCACATAGGCTGCTGCTATTACCTCCTTAATCCAACACACCACAGTGGTACAAGAAGCTGTATCCCCCCCCCCTTCTTCACAAATCTGTGAAGGACAAAAAGGTTATCTATTTTCCTTAGTAACTTTAAGGTAGCACAAAAAATGCCTCCTCACGTCCAAGAGACACAACACCTGAAAATCTGGTCTGAGATCAACTGATTCAAATGAAACTCAGATATAACCTTTGGCAAAAAGAGGAAGGTACTGTCCTAATTTACACTTTTATCTGGAGTAATGGTTAGAAAAGCTCTTGGAAGGGGAAAAAGGTAGTCCTGGATAAAAATGCCAGTGCCAAATCTAGATCCCAAAGAGGCATGGGAAACCTAATATGCTTAACACTCCTCCGGAACCTAGAAATATCTGGGTGCAAGGCTAGAGTTTGACCTTGAACAAGGCCCCTATAGCAAAAGCTAGAGCTGCTACCTTTTTCAGAGTATTAAAGGCCAATCCCTTAATCAAATTCTCCTGGAGAAATTCCCAAAATTAGAAGAATAGACATCCAAGCAGGCTAATAAATGTTCCAAGCACCAATGCTCAAAAAGCCTCCAGATCCAAAAGAAAGCCAATGATATAGAAAACGTCTGAGCTCCTAAAAAGTGCTCACTACAGCCGATGACTAACCCCTTTCAAGGGCCAAACCATAAGACAAAATTGATCAGGATTGTCAGGGAGAATCTGACCTCGATGCAGCAAGTCCTCGTGCATTGGCAAACTGAACTATTAACTAAAAGACATTGAAGATCCACATATCGAGGCTTCCAAGGCTAGTCTGGAGCCACCAGAAAAGCCAAGCCTGGGTGACTAGCTATTTTCTGAAGCAACCTGCCTATCGGGCACGGAGGAAAGACATATAGCATTCCATCTTATGATCAACGTTGTACTAAGACATCGACCCTGAGTGCTTGAGGATCATGCCTGTGGCTCTAAAAGCAATGTATCTTTGCATTTAAGCTGCTCCCCATAAAATCTACCCAAGGCTTATCCTATCGGAAGACATTGAGCTGAAAAACTATCAGCTCCCATTCCCCTGGGTCCCATTCCCCCCAGGTCTGCTTTAATGTTGTCCACACCTGCTACATGAGATTGTAAACAGAGCTTGGAGATAAATCTTCGCTCATGACAGGATATCCATTTCCAGAGAAACCTATTGGCATTGTGTTCCTCCCTGATGATTTATGTAGCCCACTGCTGTGGCACTGTTCAATTAATTCTCATTGCTCTCCCAATCAACTGGTCTGCAATTCTCAAACACCAAGTGAACTGCCTGAGCCTCCAGCTGACTGATGACCAACCCATCTCATCGGAAGACCACTGACTTTGTGTCACCAGTTCCTTGCAATGGGCTCCTTAGCCTTGGAGACCCATATCCGTGGTCACCATTATCCATTCAGGAATCAGATGTTCTTTCTGCAGCCACCAGAGTAAATTCCTGCTTCACTGCTGACAGAAAAGACAGTCTCACCATGTTCTCATGAGACTGAGGGATCCAACTGAAATAGTAAGAACATTTGAAGAGGGTGCACACGTGTGCCCTGGCCCCAAGAGTCTGTACGTAAGCCCATAAAGACAGGCGGCTTGTTGCCTACAAGGCCCGAATTTGCCCTCAAAGTTTCTGGATCCACTGTTCTGGCTGAAAAAAACCTTGCCTCGAGCTATATCGAACAAAGCTCCCGAATACTCCAGAGTTTGAGAGAGCTGCAAACTGTTCTTGGCCATACTGACCACCTAACCAAGCTCCTGCAGCAACTGAACTACCTTACAAGACATCATGCAATTCTAGGACCTTGACTTGATGCCAATTAACCAGTTGTCCATTTACACACATTGAGAGGTCTAGGCGATGTACAAGATAACATTCATAAAATAGAATAGATATAGTAAAATAATAAAACTAACTAAAAAAACCCAAAAACAAACATAAAAAAATACCTTAAAATAATGAGACAAATTGTGCATCAAGGTAAACAGAAAAAGGAATAAATAACTCAGCCAAAATAGGCAAGGTTAAAAAGAAAAGTTTTAATTAATTTTCTAAAATTCTTGAAAGTCCAAATACTGATGGACCAAAATGCCTTACTTGCAAAGTGCTGCTGCCATTACCACCATCACCTTGGAGAAGGTTCTTGGTGCTGTAGCCAAACTGAACGGCAAGGCCTGAAACTGATGATGTCGCAAAGCATAAAAAAATGCTGATGTTCTTTCCGGATTGGAATATGCAGATAGGCTTCCATCAAGTCTAGAAGTGAAAAACTCCTCTCTAAGATCATAAGAAACTTCCATACTGGTCAAACCAAGGGCCTAACAAGCCCAGCATCCTGTTTCCAACAGTGGCCAATCCAGGCTACAGGTACCTACCAAGTACCCAAACACTAAGTTGATCCCATGCTACTGATACCAGTAATAGCAGAGACCATTCCCTAAGTCAACTTGATTAATAGTAGTTAATGGATTTCTACTCCATGAACTTATGCAAACCTTTTTTAAACCCAGCTACACTAACTGCACTAACCACATCCTCTGGCAACAAATTCCAGAGCTTAATTGTGCGCTGAGTGAAAAAGAATTTTCTCCAATTAATTTTAAATCTCTGTATAGCCATTATCACGGATTGCAAGATTTCCATTCTGAAATGGGTCACCCATAAACTGTTGGCACACTTTAGACCCAGAACAGGCCGAAAGGAATCCTCCTCCTTGGGAACCACAAAATAAATGGAATAATGCCCCGTATATTCTTGACCTTTTGGTACTTGAAATTCCACCTTTAATAAGATCAGTCGCTATAACAAGGTTAACACTGTGGCCCTCTTTTCCTCAAAGTGACACAGAGGAACCATAAAGGTGTCTATGGCCGACCATTCAAACTCAAGGGCATAACCATACTTGACCACGTTAAGTACCCCCTCAACTGACATAATTTGGGTCCACCTATGGTAAAACTGAGAAAGACGGTCACCTATCTCTGGTACCGAAGGATGACTCCCAAACTTCACCGCGAAGATCTGGAAGCTCCTGAGGTCCCTTTCTTACCTGTCTTCTTAGGCCCTGAGGACTGAGAACTACCGAAGGACAGAGCTCTCTGACATCCATATCACCTGCTCAAGCGAAACCTACTGGAATTGCAAAACCAGCCCCTAGAGAAGGAGAACCATGAAGCAGCTTTCCTTTCTTCCGCTAGCCAAGAAATCTTTGAATCTCCCCATTTATTGGCCCTTTTTCTCCGACTCATTGCCAAACAGGAGACTGCAAAGGCAGTATCATCAAATTTGAGTTCAAAATGGTAACCACTGACCAGTTGCACAACCAGAGAAGCCACTGCCACTATGGAGAGTATACCCAAGACATGGTTTGTGCCAAATCATAGATCCATATCCACCAAAAATGCCACTCCTAGTTCAAGGGAGGAGCCATCCTCTCCCAGTTCTTCCTGAGACAAATGCAAGCTGGCATGCACTACTACTGCAGCAGCAAGCAGAAATCTGCAGATTCATGACCATAACCTTGAAGGCCTGCTTCAGCATAGGCTATTTTTTGATCCCGAGTATGCTTAAGGGCAGCTCCATCTTCCACCAGAATAAAGGCTCTCATAGTAACGGAGGCACACCAGTGCATCCACCTTCTGAAATTAAAATTGTTCTCTTGCCCGAGGGGCCAAAGGGCACATGCCTGCCCAGGATTTGCCTCCATTGCCGCAGGTTATGCCTCTCAATCTGCTGGAGTCAGAGATATACTGAGGGATCGCAGGTGCCACACCAGTATATCTAGGGGGTGCTTTTCAGCTTTTCTCTGACTCCATCTGCTGGACAGGAGCCATAACCCAGCAGTCTGGACTGATCCTGGTACGTACAGGGAAAGAATTTTCTCCGATTAGTCTTAAATGTGCTACTTGCTAACTTCATGGAATGCCCCCTAGTCTATTATTCGAAAGTGTAAATAACCTTTTCACATCTACTCGTTCAAGACCTCTCATGATCTTAAACACCTCTATCATATCCCCCCTCAGCTGTCTCTTCTCCAAGCTTAACAGCCCTAACCTCTTTAGTCTTTCCTCATAGGGAAGCTGTCCCATTCCCTTTATCATTTTGGTCTCCCTTCTCTGTACCTTCTCCATTGCAATTATATATTTTTTGAGATGCGGCGACCAGAATTGTACACAGTATTCAAGGTGCGGTCTCACCATGGAGCGATACAGAGGCATTATGACATTTTCCGTTTTATTAACCATTCCCTTCCTAATAATCCCTAACATTGTTTGCTTTTTTGACTGCCGCAGCACACTGAGCCGACGATTTCAATGTGTTATCCACTATGACACCTAGATCTCTTTCTTGGGTTGTAGCACCTAATGTGGAACCCAACATCGTGTAACTACAGTAAGGCTTATTTTTCCCTATATGCAACACCTTGCACTTATCCACATTAAATTTCATCTGCCATTTGGATGCCCAATCTTCCAGTCTCGCAAGGTCCTACAAGGAAAGGCCCAGAACATGCCGAACTCCGACCATGCTAGTCCCTTGGTCTGGGCTCACACCTGATCAAGATTGGTAAAGAAAGGCAACCCTGGATGCTTTCATGGCCAAAAAGGCTTTGTGCATGTGGAAAACAAACCCCAAAGAGAAGGCTTGGGACTCATCTAAGACCTGATCCTGGAGAAAATTACCTTCAATAGAGCGTATATGATTCAGAGGAAAATCCTCCCTATCTAAATTACCCCAGTCCATCCCCGTGCCTGCCGCAACCAGAGATAGAGACGGTGGGGAACCCCGGCCTTACCCGGTGAAGCACAGCCGCGTGGCAGAATCCAACATGGTTGCCATTCCTGGGAGAACTCTTCCCTGGGGCCGGCATGGCTGTCCGCGCCGAAGAAGTCGGCTTAAACTGAGAGGGTAACATTGCCAACATGGCTTCCCCACCTGCAGCACACCCGGAACACAAGCCCTGTCTGTCTGGGTACATACAGGGAACTGCTGGAGACAGAGAAATACTGAGGGACTATAGGAGGCACACTGGGTTATGTTCAGTGTCAGTGAGACTCTCTCTGTCTCCATCTGCTGGCAGGGAGGCATAACCCAGGAGTCTGGACCGTGGAAGGTGGAGGTAGTAATCCAAATTACTACCTCCACCTTCCTCTATTCCTGATGCCTTTCAACTAGCTTGATCACTCCATTCTTATACTTCACTTCAATGCATATCCAGCATAGTTCTCTGCTTCAACAGCAGGGGAAAAGAAAAACTGTTACTTCACACATCCAGCAGAGCTCTCTGCTTAAACGGCAGGGGAGAAGAAAAAAGGATTCACACTCACAAAGCGGGGAGTAGCTGGCTTGTTACGGCGGTTACTACCCCAAACCAAATGTGCCTGATACTTCACTTTCAATGCATATCCAGCATAGCTCTCTGCTTCAACGGCAGGGGAGAAGAAAAAAACTGATACCTCACGCATATCCAGCATAGCTCCCTGCTTCAACGGCAGGGGAGAAGATAAACAACCAATAAGGGCTGTATAACAATCTGGGTAAAAACAAATAAGCATGGGTGTAGCTTGCTTATTGCGGCGGTTACTACCCCTACTACCTCTAACTACTCAAGCTAGATATTTCACTTGGATGCAGCTCCATCACCGCTCTCTACATTAATGGTGGGGGTGGAAGGGAATTAGAACCAAGAGCTAAGAGAAACAGATAAGTATGAGAGAAGAAATGAGGGAAGCTTGCTGGGCAGACTGGATGGGCCATTTGGTCTTCTTCTGCCGTCATTTCTATGTTTCTATGTTTCTATGTTAATAGAAAAAAACCTCTACCCAGGAAAGGGCAGAAAAATCCACTCCAGATGCCGGGAAACAAGCAAAGTCACACTGGAACAACCTTCAATGTTATGCAGAGGAATAGGAAACAGAGGAGGAGGATTAACCTCTCCTCTTTCCAAGGTGGTCTCAGAAGGGCCCCCGTTTCCAGCAGGGAACTTCCCCTACTGGCTCCCTAGACTGGAACCGAGACCCTCCAGCTGATACAAATTCCTTCACCTGGCCGCAGTGCACTTGAGACACAATGACAGAGGCGCCTACATGCACAGACCTCATATTGCAGGCAGGCCACATTGACTGATGCCTGGCGCCATCTTTCCTCCCTGCACCATGCCGTCCAACCTGCCTCACAGCGAAAATGCTTGCAGCTTGCAGAGCACTTTCTCCCCCCCCCCCCCCCTCAGCTGAAGTGCGCACACTGAGAAATACTGAAGTCGCCGGTCAGAAACGCCACCACCCCAATGAATCTGCAGCTGTGCGGTCAGGGCAGTGTTTTTATTTCTATTGTTCCCTTGGCCGGACGCAAGACCTTAGAGAGACAAATGGCTGAACTGTCAAAAGTTTCTGCTGCCAACGGAGAATCCAGAGAGAGAGAGAAAGGAAGGATTAAGGGAGGCAGACAGAAGCAGAATGAAATCAATGCTGCCTTATCCTATTTCAGAGGGAGAGGGCAGAGTGCCTTCACCTCATTACTGGGCTTAGCACAACTGAGGGGAGGAGGTCACCAGCGTCGCACCTCTCGATTCTGAGAGGCCTCCGTCCTCCTCAGAACTGACTGCATATATACCCCATCGCTGGAGACGGAGAATACTGGCAGGCGTAGAGGAGCCGACAGCAGCCTCTAAAGATGGGCACCGAATAGGTTTCTCTGTCAGTTGTGAACAGAACAGAAACGGAAAGGAGATTCGGTCTTTTGTCTAAGTGTAGCATCTGCTCCTACCGGAGACTGTTAGGTCCTTGGGAAACGCTCACCAGTGAGGTGGACGAGATGGTAAAATCTGCTATTTGGTGGTGCTAGTGCAGACTTATAACCCGGCTGTAAGAGGAATAAGCAGCTGATTATGTCAGAAGCTCTCTCTCTCAGCGTGCGACCTGGTGAAAGATTATCTGAAGCCTGAACACTTCCTGTTACAGGTCACGGGCGAGTGCAACGCTCGTCGTCCTAGGAAGACTGGGCCACATCCATGGTCTGAAAGCAAACTGAATCATCAGACCTAAGCAGGCTGCAGTATCTTATAGAAAGACCTAGGAAGGTGGGAGAATATCAGGAAAGTACCCCTTGCTCTTCCTGCATCCGATTATCGTAGCGGCTGGCAAAGCACGTGTGTCTAGCCAGGTCTGAAAGTGAGGTGCACATTTAGCACCCGCTGGCTTTCTGAGAATCTCTCAGGCAATTCAGAGTTGATCTACGTTATTATAAGGACTTGCAACACCCGTTGGCAGGGGGGAGGGGTTTAACTCAAGCAGGCTAACTTGGGCCAGAATACATTAATGCAAGTGCTTCAAGGCTCAAGCAGACCTTTGGATCCCATAAACATGGACCGTTCCTCACCCAGCTTCTTGTAGTACTCCTCCCAGGCTTTGGTGTAATCAGCCTGTCCCGCTGGGGGCTGCTGCTGCTGGGGCTGTGGCTGCTGCTGCGGGGGCTCTGCCGGAGTGGGCGGAGCTGCGACCGGAGGCTGCTGTGCTGGCACCGGAGCTGGAGGCTGCTGATAATAGTGAGTATAGTAAGCTGCCCAGGCAGCGCTGGGGTCTGCAGGGGCCGGGGGTTTGCCTGCAATGAGAAGAAGGAGGACGCGACGCCGTGCATTAACCTTGTTGCAAAAAAAAAAACCACACACACTAGAGCTGACAGGACTCTGGGGGTTAGAGACGGCGGCTTTACCTGCATCGTGGGGAACGGGGGGCTGACCCCACTGTGGATACGTGTTCCCCCATCCCTGAGGAGGATACTGGTGAGGAGGCGGTGGAGGCGGAGGTCCAGGAGCACTAGAAGGGGAGAGGGAGAGAGCACTGCTGTGAAAGAGAAACCCACAGCCCCCCGTGCGCCAGCTGCTGGCCACACTTCCAGTGCACAGGTGCCAGTGGCACGCAACAGAGATCTCCCAAGCAGCTGCCATGAGAGTCGGGGACCGAGTCCTGCACTCTGTGCCCATTGCATATCCACAGTTCCTGGCAGGGTACAATATTAAAACCTTCATGAAAACCCTTAAACTGAATAAAAAGTCATCAACATCTTATCACAAAAATGACGCCATACTGAAACCCTAACCTTTTAGACAAGGACCCACAACAAGTCAGTGATCTCCCCACTTGCTCCCAAGGCCAGCAGCATCTCACATCCTCCCACCCAACCCCAAGCCAGTAAAAATCTTAGACATTAGCAACCCTAGACTCCCCTCCACCTTAACCCCCAGCCTTCTCCCCTCTAATCCAAGCCGCTGACAGAGTCCCTGCTGCAGCGGAGAAGCTTTCGTCCCTCTCCCCACAGCCAGGATGCTCTAATACTTACTGCTGAGGAGGACCAGGAGGGCCTGGATTAAAGGGCCCAGGATTGTAAGGACCCATCGGGCCAGCAGGACCGGGTCCACCAGGACCACCGGGACCAGGTCCAGGACCTGGTCCAAGAGGGCAGAGAGGACCCTGAAGAGAAAAGACACACAGCAAGTAAAGATGATGAAATCCAAGGGAGCCCCATGAACGCATCCCACAACATTCCCCACACCCTTGCATTATTATCCTGAAGCCGCAGCCTTCCCCACACCCCTGCGTTATTATCCTGAAGCCGCAGACTTCCCCACACCCCTGCTTTATTATCCTGAAGCCGCAGCCTTCCCCACACCCTTGCGTTATTAGCCTGAAGCCGCAGCCTTCCCCGCACCCTTACGTTATAGCCTGAAGCCGCAGCCTTCCCCGCACCCTTGCATTATAGCCTGAAGCCGCAGCCTTCCCCGCACCCTTACGTTATAGCCTGAAGCCGCAGCCTTCCCCGCACCCTTGCGTTATAGCCTGAAGCCGCAGCCTTCCCCGCACCCTTGCATTATCCTGAAGCCACAGCCTTCCCCGCACCCTTGCATTATCCTGAAGCCGCAGCCTTCCCCGCACCCTTGTGTTATTATCCTGAAGCCGCAGCCTTCCCCGCACCCTTGCGTTATAGCCTGAAGCTGCAGCCTTCCCCGCACCCTTGCGTTATCCTGAAGCCGCAGCCTTCCCCACACCCTTGCGTTATAGTCTGAAGCCACAGCCTTCCCCACACCCTTGCGTTATATACTGAAGCCGCAGCCTTCCCCAAACCCTTGCTTTATATACTGAAGCCGCAGCCTTCCCCAAACCCTTGCTTTATATACTGAAGCCGCAGCCTTCCCCACACCCCTGCGTTATTAGCCTGAAGCCGCAGCCTTCCCCACACCCCTGCGTTATTAGCCTGAAGCCGCAGCCTTCCCCGCACCCTTGCGTTATATCCTGAAGCCGCAGACTTCCCCGCACCCGTGCGTTATTAGCCTGAAGCCGCAGACTTCCCCGCACCCTTGCGTTATTATCCTGAAGCCGCAGCTTTCCCCGCACCCTTGCGTTATTATCCTGAAGCCGCAGCTTTCCCCACGCCCTTGCGTTATAGCCTGAAGCCGCAGCCTTCCCCACGCCCTTGCATTATAGCCTGAAGCCGCAGCCTTCCCCACACCCTTGCGTTATAGCCTGAAGCCGCAGCCTTCCCCACACCCTTGCATTATAGCCTGAAGCTGCAGCCTTCCCCAAACCCTTGCTTTATATCCTGAATCCGCAGCCTTCCCCAACCCCTTGCGTTATCCTGAAACCGCAGCCTTCCCCACACCCTTGCGTTATAGCCTGAAGCCGCAGCCTTCCCAAAATCCTTGCATTATATTGAGGACGTGCCCTCCCCCCCTATAAATTCAACCCACAGTGCTTCGGACACCATTGCATCATACTGAGGGCTCACCTTCTTCCTATAAATCCAACCTACAGCACTTCCAAAACCCCTGCATTATACTGAGGGCGCACCCTCCCTGTATAAACTCAGACCACAGTGCTTCTGACACCTTTGCATTATATTATAAGGGTGCACCCCCCCCCCCCTATAAACCATCTCGCAACGTGCTTCTGACACCCCTTGGATTATATTGCAAGGGAGCAGTTGGGCCTTTTTTTGGGGGCAATATACAGCTATATTTATTTACTGTGTTATAATCTGTTTGTCAGGGTTATACGAGGCAATATTTCAATTTTTACATTTACTTAGCAGAAAACACCTTGCTGCCTTTCCTGCAAGGTAGGCAGTATGAATTTATAATAGTTTGTACTAAATGGAGAAATTACTTACCTAATAGTTCCGTTTTCCTTAGTGTAGACAGATGGACTCAGGACCAATGGGTTATGTGCTCTTCTGCTAGCAGATGGGAGAGGGAGTCAGATTTCAAAGCCGACGTCACTCTAGATATACCCCTGCAGTAACCTCAGCTCTTCAGTATTCTCTTCGAAAAGCCATTGTGGATATATCTTGCTTAAATAACTTGATTAAACTTGATTGAATTGGTTCAACTGATTTCAAACTGAAGACCGCCAGTGCACTCAATCAATTAATGCAGATGGTCTGGTTCAAATGAAACTCGGAAACCACTTTCGGTAGGAAGGAGGGGACGGTGCGCAGCTTGTTGCTTCCAGAAGTGAACCTAAGGAACAGTTCCCGACAGGACAGAGCCTGTAGTTCGGAGATGCGATGAGCTGAACATATTGCTACCAGGAATACTGTCTTCAATGTTAAGAGGCGTAGTGACAGACCATGCGGTGGTCTGAAGGAAGCCCCTGCTAGGAAGTCTAATACCAGATTGAGATTCCATAGGGGGACCGGCCACTTTAGGGGTGGCCGGAGTTGTTTAACTCCTTTCAGGAAACGGGTCAAATCCGGATGAGCTGATAGCCGGATACCGTCCACTTCAGCTCTGAAGCAGGAGTGTGGCTACTTGGACCTTGAGGGAGTTGAGCGACAACCCCTTCTTCATACCGTCCTGTAGGAACTCCAGAATCATGGGGATCTTGGTTGTCCGTGGGAGTATCCCGCGGTCCTCGCACCAGGCTTCGAATACTCTCCACATCAGTATGTATGACAGATATTGAGAACTTGTGCACGCGGAGCAGGGTGTCAATCACGGCCTTCGAGTAACTGCGCTTCCTCAGGCGAGTCTTCTCAAGGGCCAGACCATAAGAGAGAATTTAGATGGATCTTAGTGAAGAATTGGGCCCTGCCCGGGAAGGTCCCTGTGTGGAGATAGGCACAGGGGGCTCCCCACAAAGAGTCTTTGCATGTCCGTGTACCAGAGTCGTCTTGGCCAATCCAGGGCCACTAGAAGAACTAGTCCCCTGTGATGTGCTATCCTGCGGATGACCTTGCCCGGTAGTGGCCATGGGGGGGAGCGTACAGTAAGTCTTCCTCTGGCCAAGTCTGGATGAGAGCATTGATCCTTTGGGAGAGTGGCTCTCATCTGCGGCTGAAGAACCTGGGGACTTGGGCACTGAGATGGGTGACCAGTAGATCCATGGCTGGGAGGCCCCAGCGATTTACTATCAGTTGGAAGGCTGTGGTCGACAGTGTCCATTCCCCTGGGTCCATGCTCTCTGCTGAGGAAGTCTGCTAAGACGTCTTTTCCCGCGATGTGGGAGGCCGAGATCCCTTGTAGGTTTATTTCCGCCCATGCCATTAGAGGGTCTATCTCCAGAGACACCTGCTGGCTCCTGGTTGCTCCCTGGTGGTTGATGTAAGCAACCGTTGTAGCATTGTCCGACATTTCTCGAATCGCTTTGCCTCCGAGTATGTGGCTGAATCGCAGCAGCTGGCTAGTCTGACTGCTTGAGCTTCCAGGCGGTTTATGTTCCATCCCACCTCTTCCTTGTTCCATTGTCCCTGGGCCGTCAGTTCCTGACATCGTGCTCCCCACCCTCGCAGGCTCTCATCCGTGGTGAGCAAGATCCAGTTCTTGCTCACCACGGTGGGGATAGGCTTACTCCTCTGCTTAGGTGGTCATCTTGTAGCCACCACTGAAGCTGAGAAAGTACCTCCACTGGTAGTTGGAGGTGGATCAAGTAGTCCTGGGACAGTGGGTTCCAACGTGACAGTAAGGAGCACTAGAGCGGTCGCATGTGGGCCCTTGCCGAAACGGAATGATCTCCAGGGTTGATGCCATGAGGCAGAGGACTTGTTCCATACCTTGGGGCGTACATTGGTCATCAATCGTCATAATTGTTCCATCAGTTTCCTTCTCCTTGGGGGAGGGAGGAAGACTTTGTTCTGTTTAGTGTCGAAACGGGCCCCCAGGTACTCGAGATTGAGAGGGCTTCAGGCTGCTCTTACCCATGTTCACAACCCAACCAAGATCCTGTAGTAGGTTCTTGACTCTGCTGGCCACCTGCCGACTCTCTTCCGAAGACTTTGCCCTGATCAGCCAGTCGTCCAGGTAAGGGTGTACCAAAATCCCTTCCTTTCTCAGTGTTGCTTCCATGAGCACCATAATTTTGGTGAATGTTCTGGTGGCGGTTCCCAGGCCGAAAGGTAGTGCTTGGAACTGGTAATGGTGAACCAGTATCGCAAAGCGTAGAAAGCGCTGGTGATCTTGATGGACTGGAATGTGAAGGTAGGCTTCGGAGAGGTCCAGGGAGGTTAGAAACTCTCCTGGTTGTACTGCCATTATTACGGAACGAAGAATTTCCATGCGGAAGTGTAGTATCCGCAGATGATGGTTGACGTTCTTGGGATCCAAGATAGGTCGGAATGATCCTTCTTTCTTAGGAATGATAAAATAGATGGAATAGCGCCCCATATTTTGTTGGGGCATGGGAACCAGAGTTATTGCCTTCAGGCTGAGTAGCCTTGTTAGAGTGGTTTCTACTGCCAGTCTCTTGGTGTGGGAGTGGTAGGGTGACATCATAAATTTGTCTCGAGGGATGCTGCGGAACTCCAGAGAGTAACCTTATCGAATGATGTTTAGTACCCATTTGTCCAACATTATCTCGACCCATCTTTGGTAGAAGAGGGCAAGTTGACCCTCTATCTCCTCTTTATGTGGATGGGTCGGCCCATTCTCATTGTGAGCACGGCTGCAGCCTGCCCCCGGGCCTGCTCCCCTCTTCGTCTGTTGGTTACAAAAGGGCTGGGACCTTCCAGAGAGACGAGGTACCTGAACTGCAAGTTCCTGTAGGGTCTAAAGCGCTGCGATCCTCTGCCCTTGGTTCTTCCTGGGGGAGGGACGCTGATATCTTTTACTCCTATCTTCTGGTAGCTGAGGCACTGGGGATTCGCCCTACTTGCTGGCTAACTTCTCCAATTGGCCTTTAAAGGGCATTCTTGTGAGATTCGCTTTAGATGTCGCGTCCACAGACCAATTCCGTAGACATAGTTGTCTTCTGGCTGCCACTACCTTGGCAACGCCCCTGGCTGAGGTGCGCACCACGTCTGAGCTTGCGTCCACCAGGAAGGTTGCTGCAGGTTCCATCGTCTCACCGGTATACGTTCCAGAGTTATTTGCCTCTCTCTCGAGGAGCAAGCAGGAATGTGCCACCAGTGCGCAGCAGGAAGCAATCTGCAGCGACATTGCTGTTGCGTCGATGGCTTGCTTAAGGATGGATTCCAGTTGTCTGTCCTGAGTATCCTTCAATGCAGCCCCTCTTTCAATGGGAATCGTTCACTTTGAGAAGGCAGAGACCATAGCGTCCACTTTGGGGAATGCAGGTGTTCCTTGGTCGCTGGTTCTAGAGGGTATAGGGCTTCCAAGGCCCGACCCCCTTTGAAGCTGGTCTCCAGGGCATCCCACTCCAGGTCAATCAGTTCCTGGATGGCTTCCAACAGCGGAAAGTAGCATGAGGCCTTACGAAGGGACACCAAGATGGAGTTCTTCTTTGGTTCCGCCATAGGGTCCGTGCCAGGAATACCCAGCATCTTCAGAGTCTGGGAAACAAGGGCTGGTAATTCGTCCTTGTGGAAGAAGCGAAGCATGGTTTGGTATGGTTCCATTCCTGGAGGGATTTCTCCTTCTTTCAGGGAGTCACTCATCATCTGAGGTGTCTGGGTCCCTGTCAGGGAAGTTCTTGGTTAGGCAAGGCATGTCGTGAGGCATCTGAGCAGGGCTGGGAGGATCTTGTGCTTCCGGCAGGGGTTGAGCCTGGGGTGCAGCAGGGGCTGACTGCGCCTGAATGAAGGCTTGCAGGCCTGGAAAAATTCCAACCAGGAGATGGTCCCTAGGTCCATGTTAATCCCAGGGGAGTCAGAGAAGGGGCCCCAGAGGTGCCCTCCTGTGGGGAAGCCATCTCAGAGATGCATAGATCCGGGGAGCTATCGTCAGTAGTTCTGGAACCATCTCCCGACAGTAAGGGACCAGGCTTTGGTTCCCCCTGGGCTTCTTTGCAATGTTGACAGACAGGACTCCACGTCAGGTTGCACGGCTCTTGTGGCAGGCTGTGCAAAGAGGGGGCCTTCTGGCCTTGGGCGCCGGTGCCATTGACTCTATGCGTTTGCGCGCATGCAGCTGCAAATGCGGTTGTGCGTGTAGTTATGCACACAGGTGTGCTCAGTTGGGCGTGTAGCTGTGCGCGTCTGTATTGGACACGTGCAAGTTAGGCACATTGGCTGCCCAGCCTGCAGGGAGAGAAGGGAAAATGGCGCTGACGACCCCCGTGCTTAAGGTGGCACCCCCAAGGGTCTTCACATGTGTAGACCCTTGCACCAGATTGGGGCCTAGCCCAACCAAGGCTGCTGAACCTGATCGGTGCTCCCTTTTTAACCTCGCTGGAAAAGAATTTGGTACGGCAATCCGAGCTCTGGAGACCTGAATTTAAAGATTTTCTCTTACCTGGTCTCGGCGCTTTCCGTTCGTGTGCCGGATGGTCTCCAGCTATTGGGGGGGGGGGGGGGGGGGGGGGAGGGTTTTACCTTCACCGCCACGCATGTTTCTGCACCCGCTGTCTTTCAGTCACACTGGGTCTTAAGTCCACGCCAGGAACCGGCTACCGAACCAAGGCACACCTCTGAGGGATATTGGAGATCACTTCAGGAATTCTCGACTGGGGGAGGGACCCTTAGGTATCACCGCAGGAGAGCGGGGCGCGATCTTCTTTAAGGTAAATTTTGTTTCTTCTTTGCTGTAATTCTTAACACTATTCTAGCGTGTGGGACAGTGTCCACATCTGCTAGGAGACGGAGAGATACTGAAGAGCTGAGGTCACTGCAGGGGTGGATCTAGGGTGACGTCAGCTTTGAAATCTGACTCCGTCTCTCATCTGCTAGCAGAAGAGCACATAACCCGCTGGTCCTGAGTCCATATGGCTACACGCTAGGAGAATTGTATTTTCTGGAGTTTGATTAATTTCATTACATCGTAAATTAAAGTTATGTAGCAACAACTGCTTGCTGTTTATGGTAGCTGTATAAAGGCCTCATATATATATATATATATATATATATTTTTTTTTTAATATTGCAGGGGAGCCGTAATTTCCCCCTCACGTGCCCCACAGCCCTCTCCCTTTCTGCCCCTGCATCTTTCCCTACCCCATGTCCCATAAGGTATGCCCTGATACTCTCTCCCCCCCCCCCCCCCCACCTTCTGTCAACACCTATTCCCTATAGCTCTGTGACTGCTAAACAAATTCTCACCTCTATCTTCTCCTCAATGAGCTGCTTGGCATGATCAATCTGCTGGGGAGCGCCACGGATTATGAAAACTTTGAAGTTGGGGTCTCCATTGGGTGGGGGCTGCCGGGATATCTCCACAAACGCTCCTGTCTGCTGGTTTATGGCTTTAACGTTCTCTCCACCTGAGCGCGCCAAAAATCAGAGAAAGCATTTAGAAACCGAATGTGAAAAAGGGCAATGCACGTGCACTAACACGTGAGAGGGGAGGAAGGGGAGGAGCATGCACACTTATCTGCAGTTGTATGTGTAGGGGGGCTTAAGAAAGGTGTGCGCACATACAGTGGCTCACAAACGTATTCAACCGCCTAAAGAGTCATCAGATGTGTGGGAATGACACTTACACAGATTGTTCCAGGCAGCATGTTTCTTGCAAACCAGTGTGCTCTTAGAGTAACATTTTCAAAGGAAAATTGGTTCTTACCTGCTAATTTTCATTCCTGAAGTACCACAGATCAGTCCAGACAAGTGGGTTTATGCCTCCCTACCAGCAGAGCTGGACTGATCCGGGTACGTACAGGGAATGTATTTTTTCTTCAGTAATGGCTCCTTTCTAGCCACCCTCCCATGCAGAGCTCTTGATATGGTTTGACTGATGCACCTCCATTCCAGGCTCAGCCACTGAACTCTGCAGCTCCTTCAAAGTGATTGTTGGCCTCTCTGTGGCTTCCCTCACAAGTCTTCTCCTTCTTGCTCTAACACTGAGTTTTGAGGGGTGGCCTTGAGTAGTCAGTGTCCGGGTGGAATAATGCAGCTTTCATTTCCTCACAACTGATCCAACCATTCTCACTAGGATATCCAATGGCTTGGATATTATTTTGTAGCTTATCTTGTGCACGGCTATAACTATCTTTAAATTTCCTTAGAATGCTCTTTGGTCTTCATTTTCACAGCTTTCCTTCAGATTCAGTGTCTGACCAATGGTACTGGAATTAGGGGGCCTTTTATCCAGGCAAGCTGACCTTTTTTTTAAATTGGTAGAGGCCAATTTAAAGGAAAATTAGTTCTTACCTGATAATTTTCGTTCCTGTAATACCACGGATCAGTCCAGACTCCTGGGTTTTGCCTCCCTTCCAGCAGGTGGAGACAGAGAAGTTTTTAACAGACTCTGCCCTATATCCTAAGGTGCCACCTACAGTCCAGCAGTATTACTCAGTATCAAAGCAGAATGGCTCAAAACCAAACTAACTATATACAATAACACTTTAGCAGAACTGGTTCACTAAACCCAAATGGGAACAGAACCTCAAGAACACCGTTGAACACTCAACAAAAAAGATCTGCAGATCCAAAAATAAAACAAATGCTGAACGAGCAGACTCTCCGTTACCTCTATGCCTACAACGGGCGGGACTCTGGACCGATCCGTGGTACTACAGGAACAAAAATTATCAGGGAAGAACTAATTTTCCTTTCCCTGTACGTACCCGGATCAGTCCACACTCCTGGTATGTACCAGAGCTCTCTTACTTGGTATGGGGTCCGGAGAGGCCTTCTCGGAGCACACCTTCTCCAAATCCCCCTGAACATGGTGCCTGGACATCCAGTCTGTAATGCCTCGCAAAAGTATGTAAAGACTTCCAAGTAGCCGCCCTACAAATCTCCTGAGGCGAGACTTGTTGGAATTCCGCACAAGATGCTGCCTGCAACCGAGTGGAATGGGCGCGAAGATCAACCGGTAATCAGCCAGTCGTCCAGATGTGGATGTACCAAGAGCCCCTCCCTCCGGAGTTGCGCCGCTACCTCAACCATAGAGATGCCATGTTACCCCTCCTTGGACCACTCCACAGCACAAAAAGATGATCGGACATACGAAAATCGTTGGTAACTTCCAGATAACGCAGCAAAGCCCTGTGAACACCCAGCCTCCGAAAGTCTCTAGAAAAAGTATCTGACTGGTCCAAGTCCGGGAAAGACGGGAGCTCCACCGATTGATTCAAATGAAAGGAGGAAACCACCTTTGGAAGAAAGGAAGGAACCGTCCTTAAGGAAACTCCCGAATCAGAAATTCTCAAGAAAGGCTCTCTACAGGATGGTGCCTGAAGCTCCGACACTCTACAAGCAGATGTGATAGCTACAAGAAAAATCAATGTGAGATCTTTCAGCGTTGCCCTTCTCAGAGGCTCAAAGGGCGTCGTACACAGGGCTGAGAGAACGAATTCAGGCTCCAGAAGGACAAGGGTGTCTGAACGGAGGACGTAAGTGCTTCGCTCCCCTAAGGAAACGAGCCACATCCGGATGTGCGGCCAACGCTACGCCTTGTATCAAACCACGCAAGCAACCAAGTGCTGCCACCTGCACCCTCAGAGAACTGCACGATAAGCCCTTGGATAGCCCAGCTTGTAGAAAACACAAAATATCCGACACCAACGCCCAGGTAGGAACAATCTCACGTGCCACACACCAAGATTCAAAAACTTTCCACACCTGAACATACGCGAGGGTAGTGGATGTTTTATGCAATCTCAAAAGCATAGCCACTACCGCGTCAGAATAACCTTTGCCCCTTAGGTGCCGCCTCTCAAATGCCATGCCGCTAGACAAAAGTGATCGGCTCCTTCCAAACAAACGGGCCTTTGATGCAGAAGGTCCAGGATCTCCGAAAACCGCAGGGGCCTCGCCACCGCTAGGTTGACCAGATCTGCAAACCATGGATGCTTCGGCCACTCTGGTGCTACGAGGATGACCTCGGCCGGGTGAAGTTCTACTCGCCTGAGCACTTTGCCAATTACAGGCCAAGGCGGAAAGACGTACAGCAAGACGTTTGTTGGCCAGGGCATAACCAGGGCATCTACCCCTTCCACTCCTGTCTCCCTGTGGCGACCGAAGAAGTGCGGGGCTTTGGCATTCCGAAATGTCGCCAAAAGATCATGCTGGGCATGCCCCATGTGTTGCATATGAGCTGAAACGCCGCGTCTGCCAACTCCCATTCCTCGGGATCGAAACAGTGCTGACTGAGAAAGTCTGCCTGAACGTTGTCGACGCCGGCTTTGTGAGACACTACAATGCTGACCAGATGCTGCTCAGCTGCTGAGCTTCCACTGCCACTGGTTGGCTCTTGGTTCCTCCTTGGCGATTGATATAAGCTACCGTGGTTTGTCGGACAGAACTCTGACCGACCTCCCCTGGAGGAGAGGAAGGAAAGCTTGTAACGCTAACCGCATGGCCCTGGTCTCCAGACGATTGATCGACTACTGAGATTCTTCGTGGGACCATTGCCCCTGCACCGATTACCCCAGACAAACCGCACCCCAGCCAGAGAGGCTGGCATCTGTGGCAACCACTGTCCACTAGTGTACTACCAAGGGAACTCCGCGGGATAAGTTGTCCGAGAGGAGCCACCAATCGAGACTGGATCGAGCTGTATCCATAAGGGGAAGAGGCAGGTGAAATTGCTCGGAGACTGGGTTCCATCGTGAAAAAAAAAGCTGACTGTAAAGGACGCATATGAGCAAAGGCCCAGGGCACCAACTCCAGGATGGAAGTCATCGAACCTAAGACTCGCAAGTAATCCCATACCCTGGGAAGATGCTTGGTCAATAAGTCTCATACCTGACCTTGCAAATTCGCTCCGTGGTAAGGAAAACTCTCCCCTGTTGCATGTCGAATAGGGCTCCCAGGAATTCCAAGGACTGGGTGGGCACCAGTCGACTCTTGGCTAGGTTGACCACCCAACCAAGCCATCTCAGTAGCTGAAGCACTCTGTGGACCACCGAATGGCCGAGCAATTCCGACTTCACTCGAATCAGCCAGTCGTCCAGATATGGATGCACCAAGAGCCCCTCCCCCCGGAGTTGCACTGCTACCACAACCATTACCTTGGTAAAGGTCCTGGGCTCGGTGGCAAGTCCGAAAGGCAGAGCTCAAAACTGAAAATGACGACCCAGAACAGAGAACCGCAGGAACGTCTGATGTGCAGTCCAGATGCAGATGTGAAGATACGCCTCCGTTAGATCCAGTGAAGCCAGAAACTCTCCCTGTCGCTCCGAGGCAATCACAGACCGCAGAGTCTCCATGCGAAAGCGGGGCACCCAAAGGCATTTGTTGACTTTTCAAATCTAGAATGGGACAAAACGCCCCCTCTTTCTTGGGTACCACAAAGTAAATGGAATAGTATCCCTTCCTCCGTTTTGCCGGAGGAACTAGCGTAATGGCACCAAGCTCCAGAAGACGTTGCAAAGTGTCTTGCACCACCCGCCACTTCTCCTCGTAACCGCATGGGGAGACTAGAAATCGATCCCGAAGGAGATGTGCAAAATCTCAAGCGTAGCCTTGTCTTATCATGGTGAGGACCCACTGGTCCGACGTCAACCTGACCCATTCCTCGTAAAACAGGAACAGTCTGCCTCCTACAACTGGCACAGAGGAATGGGCCGGCGTCCCTTCATTGCGAAGACTTGACCCCAGGCGCGGACTGGGGATTACCGGTTCTGCCAAAGCGTTGACCACGAAAGGACTGGGACCAGTTCTGTTGCCTACTCAAAGTCTGCCGAAAGGAAGAACAGGGAGCCGTGGATGGGCGAAATCTTCGATTCCCCCTGAAGCGAGCCCAAGAAGAAAAGGAGACCCTCGACTTGGGCCTGTCCTCCGGCAAACGATGAACCTTATTCTCTCCCAGGGATTGAATCATGTCTTCCAGGTCCTTTCCAAATAGTAATTTGCCCTTAAAAGGCAAAGAACCCAGCTGAGTCTTGGAAGAAACATCCGCAGACCAGATTCTTAACCACAGGAGTCTGCGGGCACCATATCTGGCCGAAGTCCACAACAGATTGTAAAGAGCATCAGCACTATAAACGACCCCAGCTTCCAGGAGCCCCCCCCAATGGGTCCTCTGGCAGAGGATATAGCTTATCCATAGCTTTACTAACCTTCAAGCCCGGGTCAGGGGTGTCCCATTCTCTGAACAGCAAGTCCGTTACGGAAAAATGAAAAGGAAAAGAAGTGGTCAGACCCTGCAGGCCCAACAACACCGGATCCATAGCCCCCAGCCTGGACTCCTCAGGAGGCCCGTCGATGCCCAACTCTCCTAGAATCTTGGGGGATCAGCGGACCCAATTCCTCTTTTCGAAACCGGCGGACCACCTTCGGGTCATCTCCTTCTACAATATGAGAACCATGGCCTGAATCCTGCTGGTCAGTATCCACATCCACCCCCAGCAGGGGCTTGAATTGCAGGTCCTGGTCCCCTGGGTCAGAAACATGACCGGATGAATCCGTATCCGTATGGGGCGCCCCCAGTCTTAAGGGGCGCTTAAGCCTTTGACGATCCAGTGCCACCCTTAGGCTTGAACTGCTTCCGTGATTCGACCTTTGACCCAGTAAGGAAGTTTTCCCTGCAGCCTGCTGCTTTCCAGACTTCCTGGCCTTAAAGGCCTTGTGAACTAACAAAATAAACTAGGAGGAAGAAGAGGAGGAATCTGAAGCCCCCTTGGGGCTATCCTCCATTGCAGGCGAGGCATGCTCCGATGGTTCGTGGAGATAGGGGCGGTGGAAGAATCCCCTCCCCCATCGCTGCTCCGAAGGAGCTCAAAATGGCTTCCATTTCCGCGCTCAGCGGGAACGGATCAGCCAAAGGGGGCCGCGATGCCCCAACCCCCCGTAGGAACTTTGCGAGTGGTGCTGCGACCATTTTTTGGGTCAACGGAGGGTCCCTCGTCCCTCCTCCCCCCTCCCCCCCCCCCCCGGGAGGCACAAAGTGCAGAGACCGACCCGCGAAAGATGCGAGCGAGCTGCGCGGCACGCCGAGCTCCGCGGCATCGGGCAGGCACAAAAGTTGAGCGGGAGCGTCGAAAATTAAAGAAAAAAACTTCGGTAGGAACCCAGCCACGACAGCGAGGGGAAGGAGAGCCTCAGCGCCGTAAACCCTGACTGTCAACAAATTTTTTGGGGTTTTTTTTTTTTTGTTTTTTTTTAAACCCTAAGTAATCAGCACAGACAGTGGGTTTTGCACCTCCACCATCTGCTGGAGACAGAGAAATACTGCCGGAATGCAGTTGGCACCTTAGGATATAATTACCCACAATAAAGGAGAACCTTATATAATATATAACACAATTAATTTTAAAACACACATTTATTAAGAAAGACACATCTTAATATAACCCCACTAAATACACAAACAATACACATTAAAAACATCAAACATGAATATCATAAGCAGAAAATATTTTCAAATATAATATGATCATCAACAGTGTAAATATTCACATATTAAAGTGCTTCAAACATTAAAGTGCTTCAAACGACGAAGATCTCCGTTTCACCTGACAAGCAGGCTTCCTCAGGGGAAACTTCTAATATCCCTGCAATGATTAAACAAAATCATTACATTTACCTCATCCCACATATAACCGACGCCTACATCACTATAACTATAAATGCTTACCATATGCGTCCAGCCAAGGAACACACACAAATTCTTATCCAAATCACGAATTTCTCCGAATATCTTTAATATCAATTTCATCAAAGCTTTATATCAGTTCTTCAATTATTGGTCACGAAACTGTAAACCACAAACATATATTTAATCATCAAAATTTAAAGAAAATGAAAGACAGCACACTACCTGAACAAACGCTACCCAAACGTACCTTCAAAAAACGGAAGTGACATCATCACTTCCTTTCTGCAAAAATCTCCATTCTGCACAACTGATGAAATGCCTACTCTATATATGTCCTCAACCACCTAATCAACCAATTAAGAAACACTCATCAACAATGATCCAGTACTACACTTACTGGGGGAACCCACACAATCAACCAATCACAGTAAATCCATTCCAAACCGCTCTGAATAATAAACTACCAAATTCCAACAAAAATTATTTCCATCTAACCAATTATTTAATAAATTATTTAAAGAAAGCCCCCCATCAATAGGGCCGTTGAGTCCATGTGGACTCACGGTGTCCCAATTGAAAATATACCGCTGTTCAACCCGTCTTAGAATAGCTGATAAATCACCCCCAAACTGGAGTTTAATCTTTTTAATAACGAAGAATTTTAATTCTTCAATCAAATGACTTTTGTCCATCCAGTGTTTGACTAATGGGGCATTCTCCACACATGATCTAATCCTACTCCTGTGTTCCCCAATGCGTAATTTAATAGCTCTAGCAGTTTGCCCAATGTAAATGAGCCGACATGGACAAATAATTGCATAAATCACACCGTTAGAAGTACAAGTAAACCTTTCAGGAATCACATAAGGTTGGCTCAAATTCGAATGATAAAACACTTTCAAAGATAACACATGCTCACAAACGGAACATGAACCGCAAACAAATTGACCCCGTTCAGATTCTGCTCCACTGTCCTGACTCCCACTAAGCTTTAAATTGTCCCATAAGTTTTTCCGTTTTTTCAAAGAGAAAATAGGTTCATCAACAAAAATATTCAATGGAGATAATACTTGCCAATATCTTTTAACAATGTCTTTGATTTGAAAAGCTTTCTTTGAATAAGGAATGGTGCACATCATTCGCGAAAGAGGTTCCTTCTGCAAATTAATCAACAAGTTATCCCTGTTAGAAAACAGGGCACGTTTGTATGCCTTTTTTAAAACCGAATTGGAATAACCACGGTTCTGAAATCTGGTATTTAATGTTTCAGATTGTATCTTAAATTCATCAATGGAGGTACATAAACGCCTGTATCTAAGGAACTGTCCCACTGGTATATTATTCTTCAATTGCAGCGGATGCATTCTCGTAGCTTTCATCCGCTGCAATTGAAGAATAATATACCAGTGGGACAGTTCCTTAGATACAGGCGTTTATGTACCTCCATTGATGAATTTAAGATACAATCTGAAACATTAAATACCAGATTTCAGAACCGTGGTTATTCCAATTCGGTTTTAAAAAAGGCATACAAACGTGCCCTGTTTTCTAACAGGGATAACTTGTTGATTAATTTGCAGAAGGAACCTCTTTCGCGAATGGTGTGCACCATTCCTTATTCAAAGAAAGCTTTTCAAATCAAAGACATTGTTAAAAGATATTGGCAAGTATTATCTCCATTGAATATTTTTGTTGATGAACCTATTTTCTCTTTGAAAAAACGGAAAAACTTATGGACAATTTAAAGCTTAGTGGGAGTCAGGACAGTGGAGCAGAATCTGAACGGGGTCAATTTGTTTGCGGTTCATGTTCCGTTTGTGAGCATGTGTTATCTTTGAAAGTGTTTTATCATTCGAATTTGAGCCAACCTTATGTGATTCCTGAAAGGTTTACTTGTACTTCTAACGGTGTGATTTATGCAATTATTTGTCCATGTCGGCTCATTTACATTGGGCAAACTGCTAGAGCTATTAAATTACGCATTGGGGAACACAGGAGTAGGATTAGATCATGTGTGGAGAATGCCCCATTAGTCAAACACTGGATGGACAAAAGTCATTTGATTGAAGAATTAAAATTCTTCGTTATTAAAAAGATTAAACTCCAGTTTGGGGGTGATTTATCAGCTATTCTAAGACGGGTTGAACAGCGGTATATTTTCAATTGGGACACCGTGAGTCCACATGGACTCAACGGCCCTATTGAATGGGGGGCTTTCTTTAAATAATTTATTAAATAATTGGTTAGATGGAAATAATTTTTGTTGGAATTTGGTAGTTTATTATTCAGAGCGGTTTGGAATGGATTTACTGTGATTGGTTGATTGTGTGGGTTCCCCCAGTAAGTGTAGTACTGGATCATTGTTGATGAGTGTTTCTTAATTGGTTGATTAGGTGGTTGAGGACATATATAGAGTAGGCATTTCATCAGTTGTGCAGAATGGAGATTTTTGCAGAAAGGAAGTGATGATGTCACTTCCGTTTTTTGAAGGTACGTTTGGGTAGCGTTTGTTCAGGTAGTGTGCTGTCTTTCATTTTCTTTAAATTTTGATGATTAAATATATGTTTGTGGTTTACAGTTTCGTGACCAATAATTGAAGAACTGATATAAAGCTTTGATGAAATTGATATTAAAGATATTCGGAGAAATTCGTGATTTGGATAAGAATTTGTGTGTGTTCCTTGGCTGGACGCATATGGTAAGCATTTATAGTTATAGTGATGTAGGCGTCGGTTATATGTGGGATGAGGTAAATGTAATGATTTTGTTTAATCATTGCAGGGATATTAGAAGTTTCCCCTGAGGAAGCCTGCTTGTCAGGTGAAACGGAGATCTTCGTCGTTTGAAGCACTTTAATGTTTGAAGCACTTTAATATGTGAATATTTACACTGTTGATGATCATATTATATTTGAAAATATTTTCTGCTTATATGATATTCATGTTTGATGTTTTTAATGTGTATTGTTTGTGTATTTAGTGGGGTTATATTAAGATGTGTCTTTCTTAATAAATGTGTGTTTTAAAATTAATTGTGTTATATATTATATAAGGTTCTCCTTTATTGTGGGTAATTGCGTGTGTTGGGGAACCAATATTTGATTATTTTCCCTCAGTTATTGTATACCTTAGGATATAAGGCAGAGTCTCTTGTAAACTTCTCTGTCTCCTCCATCTGCTGGAAGGGAGGCAAAACCCAGGAGTCTGGACTGATCCGGGTACGTACAGGGAATAATGAACTGTGACTTCGAATATTTATAAGAGCATACTGGTTTGCAAGACACATACTATCTGGAACAATCTGTGTAAGTGCCATTTGTAACCCACACAAATCTGACGACTTTTTAGGGAGGTTGAATACTTTTGAAGCCACTGTTGTCTGTACACACCCTACTTCCCCACGACCACAGTAGAGGTGTGCACAATCCCAGGAGGGTTTTTGGACGCAAAGCATTAATGACTATTTAAAGTTTAGCTTCAAGCTTGCTTGGTCACCTGTAACACGTGCACCTCGCCCTGGAGTTACTCACCTCTCCCAATAACCAGACCACATTTGTGAGTGGGAATGGAGAAGGTCATCTCTCCACCAGGAGGGCCCCAATTGCTCTGCCCTCGACCCCTGCCTCGACCCCCAGGGGGCATTCCTGGGCCTGGTGGGCCTGGAGGACCACTCTGCATAGAAACACAAATTGTAGGTGTTAATATGAAAGACCTCCAACTCAAGAGAAATCTCTTGAAGATCACAGGAGAACAGAGTGCAAGTATCCTCCTGAGGGGTCATACCCTTAGGCTTTAGGTATATGGTCTCAGGTGTGGGAAAAGGGGTTATTGTGTGGCGTTGTACCCCATACATATCCAAGATATGCAAAAGGAGGGATGTGTGCTTGTGTGTTGAAAGGGAGGGCTCCGTAGGTCATACTCTACGGTTTTGGGAGTGTGCAAAAGGAACTGTGCCCAGCTCATATTCTCCAGCAATGGAAAAGGACAGCGAGTGGGTGAGATGGACTACACCCTATACATGCCCTCTGTAGTGAAAGGGAATGTGTGTAGAGGATGAACACCCTGTGCATACCATCCAGGGTAGAGGATATACACTCTGTGCGTAGCCCATAGGGTGGGTGGGTATTGTGGGGGACAGGATGCACACTGCATATCTGCAGGGAAGAGGTGGCGAGGGGTGGGAGCTGTATCCTGTACATATCCTGGGTGGAGCAGGAAGGCTGACTGGGGTGGAGTAACAGAGTTGGAAGGGGGGGGGGGTGCGGGCATGAGAGGAATACCTGTGCCTACCCTTATGGAGGAAGGGTGTGTGGGGCTATACTTCTACGTACCTCGGGAAGCACGAGAAAAGGGGTGTGCGTACAAGATGAGAAGGAAAGGTAATGTGTGCATACCCCAGAGCATGTAGAAGGAAGTCTGTGGGGGGTTATATATCCTATACCTTTTCCCAGGGCATGCAGAATTGTGTGTGTGGTGTGGGGGGGGGGGGGGGGGGGGGGGGGGGGGGGGAGTAGAGAGCTGTACACTCTGTACACACTCTCTGGCAATGGACATGGAAGAGTGTGGGTGGCCGTACACCCTGTACATACCCTCAGGCTCTGGAGAAGGTCTGTTATAATGCGTGCTGCATGATCACATCGATCAGGGGGGCCCATGATGTGAGCAATCTTTTCTGGGCCCGTCCCATCATCTGAAAGAAGCAGACAGAACCCAGAGTGAGTCCTGGGAGGCCCAGGATAGGGAGGTGGGATGGGTTTGAGGGTTTCTGCCTTCCATACAAGCTGTGGTATGAAATGCTGTTCCTGCCTGCAGTTACAGTAGCCCTTTAGGCACACGCTAGAAGGCTGAGGGAGAGCATAAAGAGGTTTAAATACTTTGCACTCGCAGTTAAGTGACAGTGATGAGAATCTGGGAGGGGGGTCTCTCTACCAGCCTACCCAGACTCACCACCCGGGCAAGCTCTCCAGCCTCAAAGCATTTACAACTACCCACTGCTTCGATTCACACGCAGCACATGAAGCCCTGAAATCTCACTGCTTGAGCTCTCCAAGAGAAGTGGAGTGGGGTCTGCAGTTACCTCCTTCCCCCTCTCTCACAGAGCAGAACTCCCTCACAACTAGCCACAGGAGCTTAATTAGCCTATTTATTTATTTTAACATCTTAGTACGCTTGGATACAGAGAAATAAAAGGTCAGACAGACAGGTTTGTAGGAGACACCTTTTTTTATTGGACAGACACATCTGAGAACTCTGCTGTCTGTGCAGAATAAGCCAAGGCTGCTGCTGCCCGAGTGAGCATGGGAAAGAGTCTGCCGGCTGTATTGCAGTGACGGTGCGCAGTGTCGTGCGTCTGCAACGCCGCGAAGCGCTGTAAACCAGGAAGGGGGGACCAAACAGCAGAATTTAAAGCCTCAGGGGGGACTATGTATGGTAGTAAGGGAGGAAACCAATGTTTGCGTTAAAGTGCTGATGTCGGTTACGTTCACATGGTCAGATGCACGGACTCGTTTGGAATGCTCCTGCCGCAGTATTTTAATTTAATGAAATTTCATAACGCCGTCGCTCCAAGTAAAGATCACAACGGTTTAGCAAAGAAACCTTTCACATTATGGTATAATACATACTGGTCTAACATATACTGTAGTAAAATACATTATGGTATTAACAACACATACTTTGTAAAATACATACTGAGGTAAGAGATTCATTGGAAGAACTTTATAGGGTCAACTGAACCTGGGATGGTGTTTTTAGACGTCTCAACTGAGGAAGGGGACGAAGGTTAGAGGGATAAGGAATCTGTGCAGTAATTTACACGTCATGAGGGTATTTGGCACTGTTTTTAGGTCTTGGTTATGGTTAACTCTGCATTCAGCGCGAGTGGCGTTTTTAAAGAGCCAGGTTTTTAGTTCACGTTTGCGTCTTTCTTCATGGGATTAGTCGTATTGTCTCCGGCAGTGAATTCCCTAGTTTAGGGCCTGCTATGGAGGAGAACACGCGATCTCTTACCTTGCGACAGGTGTGTGCTCCGGATCGTAGGTACTGCTAATAGTGCTTTCCCTGTACGTACCCGGATCAGTCCGGACAGTGGGCTTTCCCTACTTTTAAACTTGCATTTGGCCTGGAATTGAGATTCAGGGTCTCTTAAGTCTCAGGTAAGTCCGGGTACATTTGCTGTTAGGTAGCTGTTAGTTAGTTTTTGCCTGGCTAGCAGGGGTGCAAGCTGGTGCTTCCAGCCTCTCCCACTGCACTGTGACCGGCTGCTCTGAGAGGCTTCATTCCTTGGGACTGGGACGCGACATTCCTCAGCTTCTTTGTCTCTATTTTTTTTTGGAGCGGTTAGCATATTTTATTTTTTCCTGCTCCTGCCAGGGTCCGAGGGTATTTTTAGACTGGCTTTCAGCCTCTTACCTTCCCCCATGCCGCGTTCAGCGCGATGCTCAGCCTGCGGGGAGCGCGGGACGCAGCTCTCCCGCGAAAGGCATTTGTTCGAGGTGCCTGCCCGGTGGGGAGGGCTCCTCGAGGGCTGCAAATAGACCCAGCCTGTGTTCTCAGGCTCGGCTTCCGTCAGGGGGGGGCGGCCCCATTCCCGCCGAGCGCAGGAATGGCAGCCATTTTGATTTCTGGTTCGGCTGCTGGAATGCGGCCAAATGGCAGAATGGCAGGCTGGACGCCGATTTCTCTCCCTCCCCCACCCGTTTTAACTCCGGTGGACCCTCCACACTTGGGGACAGACCCGGAGCACAATTCAGCTGATCCTCCGGCTGGGCTCAATCCCCCACCAGCTTTTTCAACGGATTTCGTTCTGTTGCTGCATAAAGCTTACCTAGCCAGCATTAATCACCAGGATGCTTCAAATTCCAGCCCCCCTCCCCATAAGGTGAGCAGATTGGATAACTCCCAGGCCATTTCAGGGGTTTCTCAGGGGGTCTTCTCGAGTTCGGGTAGTCCCCAATCCTGTTCTTCCTGACCCTTCTCCTACTGTTCCTCCCTCGGCGGATCCTGACCTGGACCAAGATGATCCTCAGAGAAATGAGCTAGACCCCCGTATTCCCCATGTCCTGGCAGAATTAGACATTGATGCGCCACAGGATCCACCAGGCACCAGTGCAGGGACCACTAAGGGAGATCCTGTCCTAGCAGGGCTTTGCCCTCCGGCAAAAAAACTTTTCCTTTTCATCCCATGCTACTGCAATTGCTTTCCAGAGAATGGGGTATTCTGGATGCTACTCTGCGGGTAGGAAGAGCTATGGATAAGCTCTATCCTCTTCCTGATGAATTCCTGGAGCTCCTCAAGGTGCCCAAGGTGGATGCGTCTGTAACGGCGGTCACGAAGCAAACTACCATTCCTGTGACTGGAGGGGCAGCCCTGCGGGACCTACAGGACCGCAAGCTGGAAGTATACTTCAAGAGAATCTTTGAGGTGTCGGCCTTGGGAGTCAGAACTGTGGTGTGTAGCTCCCTCATGTAGAGAGCAGGTCTTCGATGCTCAGCATGCAAGAACTACCGCCGGGGGAAGCCCAACAAGCAGAATGCCTAGAGGCAGTGATAGCTTATGGGGTGGATGCTCTCTATGATCTCCTTCGAGTGCTGGCTAGGTCTATGGTATTAGCAGTCTCCGCTAGACGCCTTCTCTGGCTCTGTAACTGGGCGGTGGACTCTTCTTCGAAGACTCAGCTAGGACCTCTCCCCTTTAAGGGCAAGTTGTTGTTTGGTGAGGATTTAGAGCAAATCATCAAATCCCTGGGAGAAAAGGTGCATAAACTTCCAGAAGACAGTCCGAGGATTTCCAGGACGTTCAGTTCTTCTAGGAACCATTTACGGAGTCAGCAGCATTTTTGCCAAGCAAGGCCTGTCTCGCAGAGACCTCCTCCTTCAAGATCACAATCCTAGTCCCATTCCTTACATGGCCGTAGACCCTCTCGGGATGGATTGCCACAACACTCCGCTGAAAAATCAACACAATGAAGAGTCGCCAGCCCACTCCTCGCCAGCCCACTCATCGCCTCCCCACATCTCCATAGTTTATGAGGAGTGGGTCAAAATTACATCCGATCGGTGGGTTTTGAATATTCTACAGCACAGATATGCTTTAGAATTTGCTCAACAAAATACGACCTGTTATATGGATGTCAATTTTGAAGTCTGAGTGTACCTTCATACGATGCTGTAAGAGAATTCAGCTATCGTGTCTGTGAGCCTAAACTAAGGCTTCAAAATCATTAGGTACCTCAGTGGTGAAACTCTTTAAATGTCCACTTAAAGTTATTGCATTGATGACAGCACAAATAAAGCGATTAATGTCACTTATCTTTAGTTCTGTGGTCAGTCTTGCACAGCCGGACATCTTTTAGTTATTGAAAAAATTTTCACTTAACTTAGGTACTGAGAAATGGAATACATACGTGTTGTAATGGTGAAGATGAATTCATTCATCAAGTGTGGACTGTTCCTCTATGATGGCGGTCTATGGAGCTCCGCTAAAAGTTGAAGTGATAGAGAAGGAATCTGAAGAGCACTAGCAATACTTAACCTCAAATGTTTTCGGTATAGAATCACCTCATTAATGAAAATATTATATGAGTGTGATAATTTTACACATCCGTGCATAGAAAGGTGTTAAGCTGAATCTTTGAAGAAATGAATTCGTGAAAAATAAATAAAATAAAAGTTCCAAAATATGAGCTTATTGCTTCTAAAAATTCTGAGATGTTCAAGGATGCTGTATGCTATCGTTTTAAATCATTGTGACATCGGTACCGGCGTTAACTTATTTGCTTAAAGTATTAAAGGTACTCACTGCATTGCTAGCGGCTGCTCCTGCGGCTCCTTTATTGGCGTGAGAACGCCGACAAAGGCGCCATATTTAAAGGGAATTCCTTCGAGAGAAAGTGGGCGGTGCTTCTGACGTCATAAGTTGCGTTATTGAGAAATACTTACTATATCTAAAAGAGTGTATGCCACTCAATCTTGTCATTGAGTCCAGCAGGTTCTAAGGTATTCAGACGAAAGATCCATGCATCCTCTTGTTTGTTCAAAATAATGACCCGATCTCCTCCTCTCCAGGAGTAAAGGACATGTTCAATAATAGCCCATCTAAGATCATTGAAGGTGTGACCACAGTCAATACAGTGTTGAACAATTGGTGCCTTCTGGTCTTTGTTAATTCTACTCTTGTGTTCTGTTAGGCGGATTCTGATCTTTCTCTTAGTCCTGCCTATGTAGACTTTTGGGCACGGACACTGTAAGGCGTAAATGACAAACTCTGTGTTACAGTTCACATCACCATTGATGTGGACTGTATATCCTGATGTCAGATGGCACCAGGTGGTGCCTAGATGTGCTTGGGAGCAAAAGATGCATCTGCCACACGATGTCTGTCCCACGGATACCACGACTGTCAGTTCTGGGATAGATGTTCTAATAACATGCTGTCTTATGTTCTGTCCCCTAGAGTATACAAACGTGGGGACCTGTTTGAAAACTGGATGAGGGCTTAAAACATGCCAGTACTTTAACAACATTTTTTAAATTTGTGGCGTGAGTTGAGTGTGTTGCAAGACACATACTAGGTCCTTATCATCAGGTTTATTTTTGTACTGTAGAAGAGAATCTCTATCTGAGAAGGTTGCTCTTTTATATGCACGGTTGATGACTTGTCTGGGATAACCTCGAGCAGAAAAACGTGTTGAGAGACTGCGTGCTTGCTTATGAAATTCTTCTTCTTCTTCTGAGCACAATCGTTTAATACGGAAAAATTGCCCCACTGGTAGACCTTCTTTGAATTTCCTGGGATGGTGACTATCAAACCGGAGAAAATTGTTTCTGTCTGTGGTCTTTCTGAATAAAGTGGTTTGCAAAGTAGAACCTCATCTGAAAATCCTGATGTCCAAATATGATATGGTATCATAATGGTAAGTGAGAGTGAATTTAAGGTTGGAATGAGACTGATTTAACCATTGATGGAATGCTATGAGTGAAGTTTCTGTGCCTGTCCATATGAAGAAAATATCATCGATATACCTCGACCACTGTAAAATTTGTGCATAAAATGGCGAAGTATATACTGTGGATTCTTCAAATTTGGCAAAAGATTTGCCACGTCTGGGGCAACTGGAGACCCCATCGCCACACAGTGTGTCTGTAGGTAATAATTCTGTTCAAATGCAAAATAATTATGAAAAAGTATCATTTCTGATAGTTTGACTAAGAAATGAGACTGAATCCTATGTGGACGTGGTCTTCGCATGAGTATATCCTTAATGAGAGCAAGAACTTCTATCTGAGGTATGTTGGTATACAAAGCCTCTATGTCCAATGTGACCAAGAGGCTCTGTTCTGGTAATTGTATTTTTGCTAACTTAATTAACATTGCAGAAGTGTCTTGGACGTATGATTTTGCTGTTGATACTTCAGATTGGAGAAAATGATCTATAAATTGAGCAAGAGGCTCTAATATTTTATTTATTTAAAGAATTTTTATATACTGGGGCACGTTAGAAACATCACCTCGGTTCACAGTATAACATAACGTAGCAACAGGCTTTACAATAATTTAATGTCTAACAGAGATTAATCAAATGGTAGATTTTAGATAAAGGAAATACTCAAAGAGGTCTAATTATTAACTCTTAACATGAGAAAAGAAGTAAAATAAGACTAACTATTTACTCTTAACATGAGAAGAGGAATATAAGCGGTAATAGCTTGGGAGAAGGATATGGAGCCATTGGCCGAAATTATGGGGCGACAAGGGGGCTTAGTTAATCTTTTATGTATTTTTGGGACTCCATAAATGACAGGAGTCCTCGGATGGGCAACTTGGAGGAAATTAAGCTCACGTGTTAAGTATCCATTTTGTTGAGCTTCAGTGAGAAGTTGCTGGATTCTGTCTTGAAGCATGGAGATGGGGTCAGTAGATAATGATTGATAAAACTTTGTGTCTTGTAATTGTTGTAATATTTCAGTTTTATATTCCATTGAGTCCAATATCACTATGGCTCCGCCTTTATCTGCAGGCTTAATGGTGATTGAGG
The DNA here is from genome assembly GCF_901001135.1 of Rhinatrema bivittatum. Lineage (NCBI taxonomy): Eukaryota > Metazoa > Chordata > Amphibia > Gymnophiona > Rhinatrematidae > Rhinatrema > Rhinatrema bivittatum. The sequence goes on from NC_042633.1 coordinate 44,224,375, forward strand.
AATTAGATGCTAGTGAGGACAGAGCAAGCCGTTCTCCTCTAGTTAAATTGAAAAAAATATGGGATTTATTCTTCTCAAGTATGGAAATGTCTTGAAGAACCAAAGTTTGATATGCTTTTATCTGTTCGTCTACTGGTCCTGGGGGGATCCACCGTGATTTATTCTTCAAGATTGAAATGTCCGGAGTTGATGTTGGAACATTCTGGAAAAAATGTCGAATCATGAGGGAACGAAAAAACCTATTAATGAAATGCGGCACGTGAACGGATCGTGTATGCTAGTGGGGACAAAACACAAACTTTTATTGAGTACCTGCTCTTCTTGCTGAGAAAGAGTGGAACTGGATAGATTGACTACTGATGATTGGATTGAGTCTGGGATCTTGTGAAGGGCTTGTGCCACTGAGTATCGTCTTCTTGTGCTTGATAAGGTTTGCTTTTCTTCCCCTGTATGCGGCCTGACTTGTACTTTGGACGTCCTTTGTCTAAAAAAGTGGTGTTCTGAGGTCTGCGATCTGATTCATCTGATCCACTTGAAGAATCTTCTGTGCCTGAAAATGTAACCTTTCTAGGTTTATGCATTTCTTGTTCTTGTTTGTCTTTTTTGTCTTTTTTATCCTTTTTGCTTGGCCATGAATAAATGTTCCCCTCAGCGTAATCCTTTTTGTCTCTGTTGAATTTATTAATCTTGTAACGTTTGATGTCTGTCTTGAATTTTTCCATATCTGATTTCAATTGTTCTAATGATGATTCTATTGTATCAGTTGTTGTGCTCTGTCTATATTCATCTTCTATTACTACTAATTCTGCATTAATTTCCTCTGTAGTTATCTTAGTATATTCTATTATGAGTAACATGAGATCTAAGGAACATTTATTAAGAATGGCGTTCCATTTAGAGAGAAACTCTGCTCTCTCAGTGAACATGAGTGGCTCTTTCCTAATTCTCAGTCCCCGTGGGATCAGCTGCTGTTTTATGTATTCAATGAGGGTGACGCCATGTAGTTCCGCTCTAATCCGTCGCTTATGTAATTTAGTGATGTCTTCAAAAAGTACTGTGGAAGTTGGTGCAATAACTGTAGTATCTGTAAATAATGATGTCTCTAGAGCATTCAGTTATTCAGCAGAGCATGTGGCAAATATAGCTCTAGAGACGACATTATTTACAGATACTACTGTTATTGCACCAACTTCCACAGTACTTTTTGAAGACATCACTAAATTACATAAGCGACGGATTAGAGCGGAACTACATGGCGTCACCCTCATTGAATACATAAAACAGCAGCTGATCCCACGGGGACTGAGAATTAGGAAAGAGCCACTCATGTTCACTGAGAGAGCAGAGTTTCTCTCTAAATGGAACGCCATTCTTAATAAATGTTCCTTAGATCTCATGTTACTCATAATAGAATATACTAAGATAACTACAGAGGAAATTAATGCAGAATTAGTAGTAATAGAAGATGAATATAGACAGAGCACAACAACTGATACAATAGAATCATCATTAGAACAATTGAAATCAGATATGGAAAAATTCAAGACAGACATCAAACGTTACAAGATTAATAAATTCAACAGAGACAAAAAGGATTACGCTGAGGGGAACATTTATTCATGGCCAAGCAAAAAGGATAAAAAAGACAAAAAAGACAAACAAGAACAAGAAATGCATAAACCTAGAAAGGTTACATTTTCAGGCACAGAAGATTCTTCAAGTGGATCAGATGAATCAGATAGCAGACCTCAGAACACCACTTTTTTAGACAAAGGACGTCCAAAGTACAAGTCAGGCCGCATACAGGGGAAGAAAAGCAAACCTTATCAAGCACAAGACGACGATACTCAGTGGCACAAGCCCTTCACAAGATCCCAGACTCAATCCAATCATCAGTAGTCAGTCTATCCAGTTCCACTCTTTCTCAGCAAGAAGAGCAGGTACTCAATAAAGGCTTGTCTTTTGTCCCCACTAGCATACACGATCCGTTCACGTGCCGCATTTCATTAATAGGTTTTTTCGTTCCCTCATGATTCGACATTTTTTCCAGAATGTTCCAACATCAACTCCGGACATTTCAATCTTGAAGAATAAATCACGGTGGATCCCCCCAGGACCAGTAGACGAACAGATAAAAGCATATCAAACTTTGGTTCTTCAAGACATTTCCATACTTGAGAAGAATAAATCCCATATTTTTTTCAATTTAACTAGAGGAGAACGGCTTGCTCTGTCCTCACTAGCATCTAATTCCTCAATCACCATTAAGCCGGCAGATAAAGGCGGAGCCGTAGTGATATTGGACTCAATGGAATATAAAACTGAAATATTACAACAATTACAAGACACAAAGTTTTATCAATCATTATCTACTGACCCCATCTCCATGCTTCAAGACAGAATCCAGCAACTTCTCACTGAAGCTCAACAAAATGGATACTTAACAACACGTGAGCTTAATTTCCTCCAAGTTGCCCATCCGAGGACTCCAGTCATTTATGGAGTCCCAAAAATACATAAAAGATTAACTAAGCCCCCTTGTCGCCCCATAATTTCGGCCAATGGCTCCATATTAGAGCCTCTTGCTCAATTTATAGCTCATTTTCTCCAATCTGAAGTATCAACAGCAAAATCATACGTCCAAGACACTTCTGCAATGTTAATTAAGTTAGCAAAAATACAATTACCAGAACAGAGCCTCTTGGTCACATTGGACATAGAGGCTTTGTATACCAACATACCTCAGATAGAAGCTCTTGCTCATTAAGGATATACTCATACGAAGACCACGTCCACATAGGATTCAGTCTCATTTCTTAGTCAAACTATCAGAAATGATATTTTCATAATTATTTTGCATTTGAACAGCATTATTACCTACAGACACACGGTGTGGCGATGGGGTCTCCAGTTGCCCCAGACGTGGCAAATCTTTTTGTTGCCAAATTTGAAGAATCCACAGTATATACTTCGCCATTTTATGCACAAATTTTACAGTGGTCGAGGTATATCGATGATATTTTCTTCATATGGACAGGCACAGAAACTTCACTCATAGCATTCCATCAATGGTTAAATCAGTCTCATTCCAACCTTAAATTCACTCCCACTTACCATTATGATACCATATCATATTTGGACATCAGGATTTTCAGACTAGGTTCTACTTTGCAAACCACTTTATTCAGAAAGACCACAGACAGAAACAATTTTCTCCGGTTTGATAGTCACCATCCCAGGAAATTCAAAGAAGGTCTACCAGTGGGGCAATTTTTCCGTATTAAACGATTGTGCTCAGAAGAAGAAGAATTTCATAAGCAAGCACGCAGTCTCTCAACACGTTTTTCTGCTCGAGGTTATCCCAGACAAGTCATCAACAGTACATATAAAAGAGCAACCTCAGATAGAGATTCTCTTCTACAGTACAAAAATAAACCTGATGATATGGACCTAGTATGTGTCTTGCAACACACTCAACTCACGCCACAAATTAAAAAATTTTTGTTAAAGTACTGGCATGTTTTAAGCCCTCATCCAGTTTTCAAACAGGTCCCCAACGTTTGTATACTCTAGGGGACAGAACATAAGACAGCAAGTTATTAGAACATCTATCCCAGAACTGACAGTCGTGGTATCTGTGGGACAGACATCGTGTGGCAGATGCATCTTTTGCTCCCAAGCACATCTAGGCACCACCTGGTGCCATCTGACGTCAGGATATACAGTCCACATCAATGGTGATGTGAACTAACACAGAGTTTGTCATTTACGCCTTACAGTGTCCGTGCCCAAAAGTCTACATAGGCAGGACTAAGAGAAAGATCAGAATCCGCCTAACAGAACACAAGAGTTCACTTCAACTTTTAGTGAAGCTCTATAGACCGCCATCATAGTGGAACAGTCCACACTTGATGAATGAATTCATCTTCACCATTACAACACGTATGTATTCCATTTCTCAGTGCCTAAGTTAAGTGAAAATTTTTTCAATAACTAAAAGATGTCCGGCTGTGCAAGACCGACCACAGAACTAAAGATAAGTGACATCAATGGCTTTATTTGTGCTGCCATCAATGCAATAACTTTAAGTGGACATTTAAAGAGTTTTACCACTGAGGTACCTAAGGATTTTGAAGCCTTAGTTTAGGCTCACAGACACGATAGCTGAATTCTCTTACAGCATCGTATGAAGGTACACTCAGACTTCAAAATTGACATCCATATAACAGGTCGTATTTTGTTTAGATTTGGTTATATGTTATATTGTTCAGGGTTTTATAATTAACGTGTTAGAATTTGCTCAGCCACTGAGAGAAAGGTTCCTTTTCTCTCCCTGTGGCCCGCTGAAGCAACGGATTGTGCATCAGACCCTCAACAGGCTTCTCGACCTTGGAGCCATCCTCCCGGTGCCCCTGAAGGAGCAAGGAGCAGGCCACTATTCCGTTTACTTTGAGGTTCCCAAAAAGGAAAATGCTTTCTGGCCGATCTTGGATCTCAAAACAGTGAGAGCCCTCAAGGTCCCACACTTCAGGATGGAAATGCTACGCTCCATTATTGCGGTGGTGCATGGCAGGGAGTTCCTGGCGTCCTTGAACCTCACGGAGGCCTATCTCCACATCCCCATTCCCAAGGATCATCAGCGTTTTCTCCGCTTCAAGGTTCTCGGCCAGCATTTTCAGTTTCAGGCCCTTCCTTTCGGCCTGGCGACCGCTCCACGCACCTTTACCAAGGTGATGGTGGTGGTGGCAGCGGTCCTACGGAAGGAGGGAGTCCTGGTCCATCCTTATCTGAACGACTGGCTCATCTGGGCGAAGTCCCAGGAGCTTTGCAGGCTGGCGGTCGACAAGGTGCTGCACCTTCTAAGCTCTCTCGGCTGGATGGTCATTTTGCCAAAAGCAGCCTAGTTCCCTCTCAAACACTGGATTTCTTGGGAGTACACTTCGATACCAAGGTGGCCAAGGTTTTCCTTCGTCAGGATCGGGCATTCGGTCTCATTTCCCAGGTACAGCATCTCCAATGCCTTATACTTCCCACAGCATGGGATTATCTACAAGTTCTGGGCTCGATGGCTTCAACTATAGACTTAGTTCCCTGGCCTTTTGCGCATATGCAAACTTTGCAGAGAGCGTTACTCTCCCGTTGGAAACCAGTGTCACAGGACTTTCAAGCTCTTACCGCTGTCGACAGTTGCTAAGGACAGCCTGGACTGGTGGCTCAGGCTGGATCACTTGCTACAAGGAGTAGATTTGGAAGTGCCACAGTGGGTGATCATTACCACGGATACCAGTCTCTCCGGTCTGTCAGGTTCATTCGGCTCAGAGGCGATGGACTCCAGAGCAAGCAAAATGGCCAATGAATCACCTGGAAACCAGAGCGGTTCATCTCGCGCTGAAGCGTTTTCAACCCCTAGTTCAGGGCAAGACAGTGAGGATACTGTCCGACAACACAACCACAGTGGCGTACATTAATCGGCAAGGGGGAACAAAGAGTCAGCATGTCTCTCAGGAATCAGAGAAGCTCATGCCATGGGCGGAACACCACCTATGCCGCCTGGTAGCATCTCACATCGCAGGAGTGGACAACGTCCAAGCGGATATCTTAAGTCATCAACGAATAGATCCCGAGGAGTGGGAACTCTCTGAGGAAGGCACAGCACTTCTCATCCGCCGATGGGGGACTCCCCGTCTGGACTTGATGGCCACTCAGAGGAATGCCAAAGCTCCACTCTTCTTCAATCGCAGAAGGGATCACGGAGTGGAAGGCGTGGATGCTCTGGTGCTTCCCTGGCCCCACAACATCCTGCTTTGCCTTTCCCACTAGAGGCCATGGTGGGAAGACATACTACGAAGAATAGAGGTTCACCGCGGAGCAGTGATCCTAGTGGCACCGGAATGGCCTCAAAGGCCGTAGTTTGCGGTCCTAGTCAACCTCGCGGTGGATGGCCTGCTTCGCCTGGGACTCTTCCAAATCTCCTTTGCCAGGGTCCGGTATTTTTTAACCAGGCAGATCGCTTCTGTCTTGCGGCCTGGCTTTTGAGAGGCGGGGACTAAGGAGAAGCGGTTACCCGGAGGCAGTCATCTCTACCCTCCTACAAGCCAGGAAAACTTCCACCTCCATCTCTTATGTCAGAGTATGGAAAGTTTTTGTATCCTGGTGTGGAGAAATCAGGGTTGATCCTCGTTGAGCTTCAGTGACTCAGATTCTCTCCTTCCTGCAGAAGGGTCTAGGTAAGGGCTTGGCTTAAAATTCTCTTCGTATTCAAGTAGCAGCCCTCGGCTCCCTCGTAGGTCGCCTAGAAGGAGCTCCTCTGGCATTACCTGCTATTAAGTTCATCTAGAGAATAGTCACTGCCATTAGCAATGGTAACATGGAATAGACTTAGTTTTTGGGTACTTGCCAGGTTCTTGTGGCCTGGATTGGCCACTGTTGGAAGCAGGATGCTGGGCTTGATGGACCCTTGGTCTGACCCAGTATGGCATTTTTTTGTGTTCTTGTATCTCATCCAGACATTGACTGGTTCTTGAAGAGGGTAAAACACTTGAGACCTCCGATACAAGCCAAGTGTCCCTCTTGGAGCCTGAACTTGGTCCTTCGTGTTTTATGAGAGCCACCTTTTGAGCCACTGAAGAAACTACCCTCAAGGATTTAATCCTCAAGACCATCTTTTTCATTGCTATTTGCTCTGCCTGCAGAATCTCGGAAATTCAATCCTTGTCTTGTAGAGAGCCCTACCTCCACTTCATGGATTCGGGAGTTTCGTTGAGCACTGTGCCATCTTTTTTTCCCAAGGTGGTATCTGCGTTTCATCTAAATCAGTCTGTGGAGCTCCCAGCGCTTCCGGAAGAGAACTCCAGAGACCTTACACGGCTCGATGTTAAAAGCGTTCTCATGCGTTACCTGGATGTCACTAATGATTTTCATGTCAGACCATCTGTTTGTCTTCTGGAGTGGACCCAAAAAAGGGAATAAGGCCTCTAAGACCACTATAGCTCATTGGTTGAAAGAAGCTATCACCTTAGCGTACGTCTGTTCTGGTAGATGGCTTCCGGAAGGTATTAAAGCACATTCTCTCCAGTCTCAAGCTGCATCCTGGGCAGAAACTCAATCGGTGTCTCCCCAAGATATTTGTAGAGCGGCTACTTGGAAATCGTTGCACACTTTTGCGCGTCATTATCTGTTAAATCTACAACCACCAGTGTTTGGTTCGTTTGGCAATCAGGTCATTCAAGCAGGACTATCCAAGGCCCACCCTCTGTAGCGAAGCTTTGGTACATCCCACGGTTTGGACTGATCCGGGTAAGTACAGGGAAAAGAAAGTGAATCCTTACCTGCTAATTTTCGTTCCTGTAGTAACACGGATCAGTCCAGATGCCCGCCCTAGAGACTTATGAGGTTGTCAGTGCAGTAACAGGTAGCCAGCTTGAAGGAACTATACATATTCTCGCATGCTTGTCTGTTCCATTTGTAAGTTTTTACTCAAGACCTTGTGCTATCTGATATAATCTGTATTTAGTTAATTCTGAGGTTTGGTTTGCTTGATCCGTTCACCAGTTTGGTACACTTCCAAATTCTGCTTTAATATTCTTAATACTGAAGGGACGCAGAGGGTGCACCAAGTAAATAGAGGGTGCCCTCAAAGTTTTTCTCCGTCTCCATCTGCTGGAAGGGAAGCATAATCCATGGTCTGGACTGATCCGTGGTACTACAGGAACGAAAATTAGCAGGCAAGGATTCATTTTCTTTTATTTTGGGACCTTAGGTTTCATTGTGGAGTGTAAGGTTGAAGTGTCACACCTATTAGTCCTGGGTTATCATTATGTAAGATGTTATAGATTAAAGTTAGAACTCTGTAATATATTCGGTCTTGTATCAATAGCCAATGCAGTGCTATGAGTGAGAATGTGATGTGATCAAATTTCCTGGTTCCAATTCTTGCCGCGTTTTGTAGTAGTTGAAGTCTTCTATGGTTAAGTAATGGTTTCAGTCTATGTACAATGTGCAGTTTTGCACATCCAGTAGTGATTAATTTGGTTATATGCCTTTTCATAGTAACATTTTCAATCTGAATTCCTAAGTCTCGGACTTGATCTGAGGACATGATGTCAAAGTTATCTAGGTTTAGTGATGGCGGTTTAACAATGGAGGAGATTCTCCTTAAACAGATGAGTTCGGTTTTTTTTATATTGAGTGTTAGTTTTAGATTAGAGAGTTCTAGATGTATTGTCTTCATGTATTTTTAGAATGTCGATGCTGGCTCTTCAAAAGAAGAGTCAAATGGAATGTAGAACTGAATGTCATCTGCATATAAGAAGAAGGTGATTCCTAAATCCGTTAGTAATTTGCCCAGAGAAAGCATGTAGATGTGGACTAGGGTAGCTGAGAGAGATGAGCCTTTGGGGGACACCTGTATTGATGGGGAAGGTGTCAGATATATTATTTCCTAGTTTTACTTGGAATGTCCTGTTAGATAGGAATGAAGAAAAACATTTGTGGACTCTGCCATCTAATCCGATTTCTCTCAGCTGCTGGAATAGCAGGGTGTGATCCACTGTGTCGAAGGCTGCTGTTAGATCTATTAGCACTAGAATATAGGATACATTGTCAAACCCGCATAGTATGGGGTCCATTAGCGATATTAATTTGTCACTCTAGAAGGTGCTGCCAGTCTTTTATTTTCCACAGACTACCCTGGTTCTCCTGTAAGCTCTGAATCCTCCTCAAAGTCGCTGCTGCTGTAATCTGGCTTGAAAAAAACATTCCTCTACAGGAGCATCACCCTGCTCTTCTCTGTGATGTGTTATCTTGCTTCTGTGAAGCTTTGTCCCCCTACTTTACCAGTGTAATATTTGCTCTGCATTTCTGCCCCTCTTAAAATAGCCTATATGTTTTATCCAGGGTGCATGCCCTGTAACAGTTCAGCATGGGAAAATGTCTTAGGAATTCTAGCTGTAAACTTGAGTTCAGCTGTCTGCTGCAACATGGTAGGGAGGAAACATTGAGGACATCTGAGCTCACATAGAAGTTGTTTCAATTTTTAATAAAGCAAGTTGGCTTACAGGGCTTCCCGTAGATAGCAGGATGAATTTGTCAACTTGTGGGAGACATCATTCAAGACATCAAGCAGACCTATCTCTCTCATAGCTCAGTAAAACCATTTTACTAAGCACATACGGTAGTTCCCACACTCGCTGTCCCGTGAGCCCCTCTGTCTTTTTCAGAGCTTCAGTGAGGCAGGCAACAAGCATGGCTAATTCATCCTGCTGTGTACAGAGAACCCTGCAGGCTTTCTCCATTGACAAGCAGGGTTTAATTAGCCATGACTCTGGGGAGTGTCAAGAGGCTTGTACAGTACAGCACTTACTTGAAAAAGTAAATTGGACCTTACCAATGAAAAGTGGACTACTGGGTGAACAGGCTGGGCTAACTGCTTGCCCATAGCTACCCTCACTTCTTGACATGATTGTCCATAAGGTAATATGGATGTGAAGGTGTGCACATATGACCAAGTCGCAGCTTTGCAAATGTTCTCACTGGAAGCAGCCCTGAGGTGAACCACTGAAGTCGCCATAGCTCACACTCAATGAACTATTGAGAGTCTGTAATCAGTAAGCCAGCCAGCATATAATAGTGCACAATACAGTCCACAGGCCTATCGGATAGAAGTCTCTTGACTGAACCACTCCCAATCTATTGGGATCAAATGACACAAACAGTTGAAAAGTTTGACGATGAGGTTAACTCCTTCTCAAATAATACACTAGGGCTCTTACAATACAAGGAGTGAAGAGCCTTCTTTATGAGCTGGTATCAGCATGATAGCTTGGCTAATGAAAAGCAGAAACCACTTTAGTAAGAAAGTCAGGGTGAGTACATAGAACCATCCTGTTGTGAAAGATCAAGGTAGAGTGAATAGGAGACAAGTGCTCGCAATTCACTGACTTGATCAGAAGTAACCCCCATGACATGCATGACTTTCCAATGACAAACTTCAAATTTGCTGACTCCAGAAGTTCAAAGGGAGGCTTCATGAGTTGGGCTGGCAGTGGAGGTTTACTAACTGGAGGCTTGGAATGCCAGAGCCCTTGCACAAACTTGGGCGACCAAAGGGTGGATAGAGATTGGAGTTCCTTGTCACGATAGCAAGGTAAACCTTCACTGACTTGAGGCCAAAAGGCATAACAAAGACAAATTCCTTCAGCTACAGGAAAAGGGGTCCAGAGAGCTTGACTGACACCAGGATGCAAATCTCTTCCACTTGAAACTATAGGACTTTCTAATTGAAAGCTTCCTGGCCGATGCTAGTATATCTTCCACCCCCTTTTAGGGGAACAGAGATTGGAACTGCCAACAGGATGAGAGAAGAAAACCACACTTGTCATGGTCAACCTGGCATCTATGCCCAGTCCCACTGAGCTTTTTAACCTGTCCTTTGCGATTAATGGAATTTGTGGATATGCATACAGTAGAAAGACATCCCAGTTTAGCAGAAAAGCATCTGGAGCTGAAACTTGACTTTTCAGTTGCTTTCTGAAGCAAAAACAGGTCTATCACTGGTTCCCCCCCATAGACTGAATGAATCAAACCAAGGACTGTCTGTTGAGACAGTCTGCTAGTATATTCTGAATTCCTGGAAGCTAAGAGGCCTTAGGCCCTGTGACAGAGAGCCCACAACCATACCTGGATAGTCCGAGAAAAGGCGAACGACTTGCTTCTTTATGCAGAACATGAACACCAGGTTGTCTGACTTGATTAAAGTTCTCTTTCCCCAACAGTAGATGAGAGAAAGCTTCCAGGGCATACTGTATGTATGTGTTTGATTTATATTCTGCCTTTCATGCACTTCAAAGAGGATTACATTCGGGTAGTGAATGGAATACAGTTTTAGTAAGTTGACCTGAAGGCACATCTCTGTTAGAGATCACACTCCTTGTGTGTGTGCTGAGCCGGAATGAGACCACATACCCTACTGGAGGTGATGGTGGATATCATCACCTGAGGTAGTGGAACACAGAGGGAGATCCACACTCTGGATTGTTGGCTTCAACCACTACCTCAGAGATGTTTTCATTCCAGTCACAATGGACAACTTAGCTGAGTTGTGCAAACTACAGGAACTGCATCTGTCATGTGACCAAGGAGGACAAAGACTGCTCTTGTAATCTGGTCCCTCAGCAATTCAACGCTCTCAAGAGAAATTCTTGCTCCTGAACAGTCTATCCAAGCACCTATGAACTAAATCCTCTGAACTGGGACACAACAGTTGACTTGGCAAAGTTGATCAGGAACCTCAGGGACTGCAAGAGTCAGGTGGACTTTGAGGGAATAAAAAAAAAAAACCAAAACAACCCCAAAGGGTTAGGTTCACCCTAGTCCCCTAGCCAATCATTTATGTAAGGGAATACGCAGACATTCAGTCGTTAAAGCTGTACCATGATCACCACTAAGCACGTTGCAACCATCCTCAGGGCCGCTAACAGACCAAAAGGACAGCACTTTGTACTGGTAATGCACCTCCCTCACCACAAATCTAAGAATTTCTGAGATGGATGAATGGGGATATGCCCACATGCATCATTGAGATCCAGGGCACACATCCACACCCTCAGTTAAACAAAAGGGAGAATAGTGGAGGAAGTTCATCTTGAATTTTTCTTGGACAAGCAGCCTGCAAAAATCCAAAATGGGTCTCAACCCTCTCATTTTCTTGGAACAAGGAAATCCAGAAGTAAAATCCATGATCATGCTCCTAGAACAGTACTAACTCAATAGCCTTCTGCCAAAGGGGCAACTCCTTCTAACTGTAGGTTGGAAGATTTAGCCAAAACATGCTGGGTCGGAAGGAGGCGAGAAGAATGCAAGCGGTTCACAATCTTTAGGGCTCGTTTTTGGGATCTGCCACTCCAAGAGGCAAGGACAGGACCCTTCCCCCAGCAAGTGGAGGCAGGGAGTCTGGTTTGTACATCAAGATCTTGACCTCATCTTTGACTGTGGCTGCTGTGGAGTCTTTGCTTGACTCCTTTACCGACATCCTGAAGTAGGGTAAAAGCAAAAGGGTTGTCTTGGGGCGGGAACTGACATCTGTCCAGAAGCAGCTGATCTCCTTCTCCAACAGATGATGGTAATGTGACCTGACACTCCTTATTTTGAGACACCTCTGAAGGATCTCGGAAATCGCCTCAGGAATTCTCAACTGAGGATGGACATTTAAGCATCACCACAGGAGAGCGGGGCTTGATCTTCAATTTAGAAAAGAAAATTGGTTCTTACCTGATAATTTTCGTTCCTGTAGTACCACGGATCAGTCCAGACTCCTGGGTTTTGTCCCCGCACCAGCAGGTAGAGACAGAGAAAGTTCTGACAGCCTCTGCCATATATACCTAGGTGCCACCCACCAGCCTGTCAGTATTATGTAATGTCAAAGCAGAATAGTTGCCAACCAAACTAACTACGGTATATACAAAAACCATAAACGGAATGAAGCCTTGACCCCAACTGTAAACCAGATCCCAGAACAGGGAACATCAATTGATATGGCGATGAGAAAAAAACGTAAACCAATGCTGATGAAGCGGACTCTCCATTACCTCAATACAGTAAATGGGCGGGACACTGAACTGATCCGTGGTACTTCAGGAACAAAAATTATCAGGTAAGAACCAATTTTCTTTTTCCTGTACGTACCCAGATCAGTCCAGACTCCTGGTATGTTCCAGAGCTGTTACTTACTTGGGATGGGAACCGGAGAGGCCCACTCGAAGAACACCCTCCCCAAAGTTAGCCACCCCTGGCGTCCAAACAGAGTCTGTAATGCCTTGCAGAAGTATGCAAGGATGTCCATGTAGCCGCCCGGCAGATCTCTTGAGGTGAAATCTGCTGGCATGCCACCCAAGAAGTGGCCCGAGAATGTGTCGAGTGTGCCCGAACAACTTCCGGTAAAGGCAGACCACGGAGTAAATAAGCCGAATTAATAGCTTCCTTCAACCACCGACCGATGGAAGCCTTAAAGACCATGTTACATTTTCTTAGGGTCGCTCCAGAGCACAAAAAAGGTAGTCCGAGACCCAAAACTCATTAGTAACCTCTAGATAGCGCAGAAGAGTTCTGCAAACATCCAATTTACGCAAATCCCGCGAAAGAGGGTCCGACCTATCCAGTCCGGAGAACCATGGAAGCTCCACAGATTGATTCAAATGGAAAGTAGTAACTACCTTAGGCAGAAACGAAGGAACCGTGCACAAGGAAACACCAGAATCTGAGATCACAAGAAAGGGTCTCTACAGGACAACGCTTGAAGCTCAGAAACCCTATCGCCACCAGAAAAACTACTTTCAATGTTAAGTCCTTCAAAGTCGCCCTTGGCAAGGGTTCAAAAGGCGGAGCACACAAAGCCTTGAGAACTAAGTTCAGATTCCAAGATGGACAAGGAGAGCTCACTGGGGGACGCAAATGCCTCGCTCCCTTGAGGAAACGAGACACATTTGGATGTGCAGCCAACGGTACACCCTGCACAGTACCACATAAGGAACCAAGAGCTGCCATGTGGACTCGCAAGGAACTACAAGACAATGCCTTAGCTAATCATTATGCCTCTGTATTGCTCCATGGTGAGACCGCACCTTGAATACTGTGTACAATTCTGGTTGCCGCAACTCAAAAAAGATATAATTGCGATGGAGAAGGTACAGAGAAGGGCTACCAAAATGATAAGGGGAATGGAACAATTGCCCTATGAGGAAAGGCTAAAGAGGGTAGGACTTTTCAGCTTGGAGAAGAGGTGGCTGAGGGGGGATATGATAGAGGTGTTTAAAATCATGAGAGGTCTAGAACGGGTAGATGTGAATTGGTTATTTACTCTTTTGGATAATAGAAAGACTAGGGGGCACTCCATGAAGTTAGCATGGGGCACATTTAAAACTAATCGGAGAGGGTTCTTTTTCACTCTATGCACAATTAAACTCTGGAATTTGTTGCCAGAGGATGTGGTTAGTGCAGTGGGTATAGCTGTGTTTAAAAAAGGATTGGATAAGTTCTTGGAGGAGAAGTCCATTACCTGCTATTAAGTCGACTTAGAAAATAGCCACTATTACTAGCAACAGTAACATGAAATAGACAGTTTTTGGGTACTTGCCAGGTTCTAATGGCCTGGATTGGCCACTGTTGGAAACAGGATGCTGGGCTTGATGGACCCTTGGTCTGACCCAGTATGGCATGTTCTTAATCCCGCCTGAAGGAAACCTAGGATATCCGAAACAGCTGCCTGAGTGGGTACAATCGCCCTAGCCACACCCCATGATTCGAAGACCTTCCAGACTCGAACATAAGACAAAGAAGTAGAAGTCTTAAGCGATCGCAAGAAAGTAGTGACCACCGCATCAGAATAGCTTTTGCCCCTCAGAAGCTGCCTCTCAAAAGCCATGCCGCTAGACAGAAGTGATCGACCTGGTCGAAACATATGGGTCCCTGATGAAGATGATTTGGGATTGGAGGAATACGCAGATGACTGTACACTACTAGATGAAGCAAATCCTCGAACCACAGCCAGCGCGGCCACTCGGGAGCTACCAAGATCACCTCAATCGGGTGGTCCTTCTATGTGCCTGAGTACCTTGCCTATCAGAGGCCAAGGAGGAAACAAGTACAGGAGAACCGTCGGCCAGGGGAGCACCAGAGCATCCACTCCTTCCGCTCCCATGTTCCTGCGGCAAGCAAAGAAGCATGGAGCCTTGGAATTTCTGAATGTTGCCATCAGATCCATGTGGGGGACGCCCCACCTGTCGCAGAGAAGTTGGAAGGCTTTGTCCGCCAGCTCCCATTCGCCGGGATCAAGACGATGCAGACTTAGAAAGTCCATGTGAACGTTGTCCACCCCTATGTGGGACGCAGCTATCCTGAGGAGATGCTGCTCCGCCTAGTCTACTAACAGGCACGCTTCTTCTGCCACTGGATGGCTTTTGGTGCCTCCCTGTCGATTGATGTAAGCCACTGTGGTCGCGTTGTCTGACAACACCCTGACCGACTTCCCCTCGAGCAACGGGAGGAATGCCTGCAGCGCTAGGCGGACTGCTCTGGTCTCTAGACAATTGATGGACCAATGAGACTCTTCCGGAGTCCACTGCCCCTGCACAGAGTTCCACAGGCAAACTGCACCCCAGCCTGAGAGACTGGCATCCGTGTTTACAACCGTCCAATCCGGAACTACCAAAGGAACTCCTCTGGTCAAATTGTCCGCGATCAGCCACCAATGCAGACTGGAACGAGCAGGATCCATCAGAGGCAGGTACAGCCGGAACTGCTCGGAGATCGGACCCCACCGCTGAGACTTCAAAGATCCTCTTCAGCTGCAGCTCAAGCTTACGATCCTGCAAATCCTTGAGAGCCGTACCGCCCATAACTGGGATAGTTGTCTTCTTCATAACCGCAGCCACCTCCAGGCAGAGGATGGCGCTTATCCATAGACTTCGTAACCTTGAGTCCCATATCCGGGGTGTCCCATTCCCAGTAAGGCAAATCAGTCGCTGAAAAATGGAAAGGGAAGGCAGTAGGTGGGCCCCTCAGACCCAATAAAACCGGGTCCATAGACCCTAAGGATGCCTGATCCTGCGTCGCTTCAATGCCCAGCTCTTTCAAAATAGCTGGAATAAGAGGAACAAGTTCATCCCTACAGAACAACCCGACTACCTTAGGGTCATCTCTGTCCATGCCATGGGACTCCCGCGCAGCACTCTGCTGCAGGTCCCCCTCACCCTCTACCCCTCCTCGGGGAAGGGGTGGCCAGGTCCTGCTCTTCTGCATCCAGAGAGACATTCGAGGATGAAACAGAGTCATCCTGAGGCGCCCGGGACCTTAAAGGGCACTTATCCTTGGGGGACCTCCTGATCTGACCGGACCCTGGCCCTCTTACTGGACTTAGGGGGTAAAGGAGACAAACTCCTATCCCTGCCATGTCTCTTCACGGCTCTTTTGGCTCTGAAAGCCTTATGCAAAAACTTCACATAATCCAAATTAAATGAGGAGGAATCGTCCTCCTCTGTAGGGACCTCCCTCCCTCGTAGAGTACGGCGGTTTTCGAAGGAGACTCCCCCCCCCCCCCCCCACCGGCAAATACTGCTGCGACAGAGGCTGCGGCAAAAAAACGACTCCCGATGCGGCCAGCCCTGCCGAAACTATCCAAGATGGCGCCCGTTCCCACGCTTAGTGTGAACGGGGAAGAAGGAATCACCGGCATCTCCCCGAACGCGCAGGTAACAGACGAGACGCGCAGCATGACCCCCCCCGTAGTCTGTGAGGTGCAAGCAGAGCCCAAATCGTCCCTGGGCAAACTAACGCGCACAGAGACACATGCTCTGCACGTCGACCTCTGCGGCATGTCGGCCATGAGAAGAAAATAAAAAACTTACTGTAACTTTTTTTTTTTTTTTTTACACGGCACCAATCGGGAGAGCGAAAACCGTAAGACCCCGAAGGCAGAACCGCAGAGGAAAGGGAGAGTCGCAGTACCAAATAAAAAATTTTTTTTAAATTACTTGACCAGTACAGGAAAGGGTCTTGCCGCTAGGTCTCCAGGGGTGAGTGAGCCGGGCTCCCCGGTGTCAGCCCCTCAGCTGCTGAAGGCAGGCTATCGGGTCCTCGACCACAGCCGCAGCTGCCTCTGAAACCAGGAGGGACTGCTCTTCCCCTGGGAGAGTAAGGAGATCCTTGCTGAAGAAAGCCGCTGGTTTGTTTTTTTTTTATCAATTAAGAATAAAAAGAATAGACCCAATTGAAATGGAAACGCCAAACTAACTACCTTAACCAAAAAACAGACTGTGGGTAAGCACACCTTGCAGCTGCTGGAGACAGAGTGTGGGTGGCACCTAGGTATATATGGCAGAGGGCTGTCAGAACTTTCTCCGTCTCCACCTGCTGGTGCGGGGGACAAAACCCAGGGGAGTCTGGACTGATCCGGGTACCTACACAGGGAGAGTAGAATTTCTCCTTCCAAAAAGTACAATTCCTATAGGGAGAGGTACGTCCACCATCTGCTGGAGACGGAGAATACTTAAGGGGTGTGTGTGTATAGGGAGACGTCAGCTTTAAAATCTGTCTCCATCTGCTGGCAGGGGAGCATAAACCCATTGGTCCCGAGTCCATCTGGCTACATGCTAGAAAAGGGCCCATTCAGTGGCACGAGTTGACATCACTCATGGATCATCCCTGCTCGACAATGGAAAAAAACAGTTCAAAGGAAAATCCAGTGCATCTGAGCTGGGGGGGGGGGGGGGGCCCCTGCCTGTGCTGCCGGGTGAGGCTCCTGGTTCCTGACCTCGTGCAGTGGCATAGGCAGTGCATGGGCCCGAGTGCTTCCTCTGGGTTTCATGTTAGAGATGTGCAAATCTGTGTAAACCTCTGCTACTCTACTTTTATAAAGCTTCAATAGTTAATTCATGAGGGCTGTCTGGCTCTGCAGTTTGATTCTGATTGAAATGCACTGGTTGAGGGCAGATTTACCCTCCTAGGGGAGCTCACTGTGTAAATTAGGTCTGCTTGCTCGGCAGCAAATCTGCCTCTGGCCCCGAGGTGTTGCTGGTCTCACGTGCTGGCTGGGTAATGTGTGGAGGGGCGAGGACTCTCTGTGACTGCCGTGTGGGTGGAGAGCAGCAGGCTTGTGTAGGAGAGATTAGTTCCAACCCTAATTACAAGCTGAGGAGGCATTCAAAGAACATTTAAAATTTAGTACAGTGGCAAATAGGACACAGTTTAAGGACTTCATTATACTAATAAATAAAATCCTAACCATGACACCTCTTACTGGAGAAGTTCAGAGTGTATTCTTGTAAGAAGGGGCCAATGGGTGGCAGCTGTGATCCCATCCTCTAGGTGACTCCCTTTCACACCACACATGCACCCGCCTCCCATCCAGGTACCCCTTCCACCCTCACAGCCAGACACCTTGTCCTGTACCCACGTCCTCTCGTCATGCCTCCAGAGATTCATTCCCCGGCACACACTCCCAAAACTCCTTCCTGCACCACAGCCCCAAGAGATTCCTTTTCCCCCCCGGGCACTCCTTCCTCTATGACACACAGAGAAAGTCCTTTTCTCAAGGGCAGACAGGTTAGGAGGGCACCAGCAGCACACGCCACCTTGCTTAAACTGTATCCGGACCCCAGCATCGTTCTGTATCTTCTTGATCATTTCTCCGTTGCGGCCGATAACAACACCCACCGAATGCCGGGGCACAGGGACCTGAAGATGGCAGCAGAGGCAGAAGTTAACAAGGTGTGGGGGGGGGGGGGAGCAGCTAAACGCATGACATGAGCATGTTGGTTGCAGTGTGTGCAGGTACAGAATGGAAGAGTACGCTTAACGGTGAAGTACAGACTGTACAGCGGGAGAGAGAGAGAGAACACACGCACCGAAGCAGCATGGCAAGAACAGACCATCTTGTACCATAACTATAGCCCTCCCCCAGTTACTACAGGGGGGACAAAACTGTTAAGTTACATGCACTACAAGTGAAGAGAGACTCTTACATCGATGCCTCCGCCAATCCTGGACCCGAAGTCGTTTCTGTCCCCAAAGTTGCCCTGGTCCCGCTCGCGTAGAATCTCCATCACCATATCACAAGCTTGCTGGAAACAGAGTCACTGTGAGAAGCGCTAGCCTTGCTAGAAGCCCCTCTCTCTTACCCCACACAAGCTAGTGCCTGTTAGCTACACATTTTCCTGCCTCGGTACCCATGAGTGGAAGACGACCCCCGCCACGGGAAGGCCATTCCACAGGAGGGAAAGAAACTGAGAATGTGGGCAACCCCAAAAAAAATCAACTGATCCCTTGATATGGGCCCCTGGCTCTGCCCAATTCTCAGAACATGCCTGTAGATACACCTCCCCCACCGCTCACCTGCACTTTGTATGGCTCGCCAATAATGCGGAGTGGCTTATCAACATTTGCACCTTGTGAACCGTCCTGGATTAAAATCATCTTCACTCCAGCTCGTTCCTGCAAGATAGGGGGAAAACACCACGGGAAAAAGACTCTGGAGACGGACAGCGTTGTTCTCTCCCTACCCCCCCCCCCCCTGCAGTGACAGCAGCCCGTCTTCACCCCCCCCCCATCCCATTACCTCCTCTCACCTGCAGCTGTTTGATGGTCTCTCCCCCTTTGCCAATGATCAGCCCCGCCTTCCCCGCAGGGATCATGATTTCCTGCAAGCTACCATTCTGTCCATTAGAATTGTCGTGGCCAGGGCGCTCACCACGTCCACGTGACACAATTTCATCCAGCATCATTTTTGCCTTCCTGTGGTGGGAAAGACGGCACTGTGGTAAGCACACCACACACAAGAGCACGGACTCCATCAGCACACACCGAACAGAGACCCCCTGGGCGGCCCCAGCCAAGCACACAACTCCAAGCAGAGACCCTCGGGCGGCCCCGGCCAAGCACACAACAACAAGCAGAGACCCCCCAGGCGGCCCCCACTGAATTACCCTATTAAAGCTTCTGGCAATTTTCAGAGGCCACCTAGTCGGAAAGCACACGGGTACACTTCATGTGCCTATGTTGTAGCTAACCTTCAAAGAGAAACTCCCCAGATAATCCTTTTGAAGCTTAGCGAGTGTAACATACACCTACACAAAAAAAACTCCCCAGCTAGTGTCACTGAAAATTAGCAAGTGTAATGTACTAGTACAAAGGGAAAATCCCCAGCTAGTATCTCCAACACATGTAACGCAAATGTGTATTTAAAAAAAAAAAAAAAGAGGCTGTCACTGACAATTAGCAAATGCAACGTACACGTGTACAAAGGAAAACTCTAGCTAGTGTAATGTACACGTGTACAAAGGGAAACTCTCTAGCTAGCGTCTGATTAGCGAGTGTAACGAACACGCGTACAAGGGGAAACTCTCTAGCTAGCGCCTGATGATTAGCGAGTGTAACGAATACGTGTACAAAGGGAAACTCCTTAGCTAGCGTCTGATGATTAGCGAGTGTAACGAATACGTGTACAAAGGGAAACTCTCTAGCTAGCATCTGATTAGCGAGTGTAACGAATACGTGTACAAAGGGAAACTCCTTAGCTAGCGTCTGATGATTAGCGAGTGTAACGAATACGTGTACAAAGGGAAACTCCTTAGCTAGCGTCTGATGATTAGCGAGTGTAACGAACACGTGTACAAGGGGAAACTCTAGCTAGCGTAACGAACATGTGTACAAAGGGAAACTCTCTAGCTAGCGTCTGATTAGCGAGTGTAACGAACACATGTACAAGGGGAAACTCTCTAGCTAGCGTCTGATGATTAGCGAGTGTAACGAACACATGTACAAGGGGAAACTCTCTAGCTAGCGTCTGATGATTAGCGAGTGTAACGAACATGTGTACAAAGGGAAACTCCTTAGCTAGCGTCTGATGATTAGCGAGTGTAACCAACACGTGTACAAGGGGAAACTCTCTAGCTAGCGTCTGATGATTAGCGAGTGTAATGTACATGTGTACAAAGGGAAACTCTCTAGCTAGCGTCTGATGATTAGCGAGTGTAATGTACATGTGTACAAAGGGAAACTCTCTAGCTAGCGTCTGATGATTAGCGAGTGTAACGTACATGTGTACAAAGGGAAACTCCTTAGCTAGCGTCTGATGATTAGCGAGTATAGTAGAGAAATAAATTTTTTTTAATTTTTTTTTTTAAGTGTGGATAGATGGACTCAGGACCAATGGGTTTATGCTCCCCTGCCAGCAGATGGAGTCAGGTTACAAAGCTGACGTCTCTCTAGATGCAGTGAACTCAGCCCTTCAGTATTCTCTTCAAAAACCACTGTGGACATACTATTGAAAAAACTTGATTAAAATATGATTAAAAACAGATAACTAACAGTACTCAACCAAATCATAAACACTAAACCTCAGTAAGACAAAGATGCCCTGATCTAGGGACTGGATGACCTTACCCATAATCTCTTGGAATCAATATCCAACTCCACGGGCAAATCCTTGGCACCGTTCTTGGGCAGCCGTGGGTGGGATGCTGACTCCATCTGTCTACACTAAGGAAAATTAAATTATCAGGTAGGTAATTTCTCCATTTCCTAGCGTGCAGACAGATGGACTCGGAACCAATGGGATGTAAAAAAGCTACTCCTGATCAGGGCAGGCGGCTGCCCGTAGTCTGGTTAGCACCGCCCTTGCAAAGGCTGCATCTTCTCGGGCCTACACGTCCAGGTGATAGAACCTGGAGAAGGTGTGCAAGGAGGACCACGTCACCTCTTGGCAAATATCGACGAGAGACAGCAGCTTAGCTTCCGACCATGAGACTTGCCTGAGCCCTAGTGGAAAGAGCTTTAACCTGAGAAGGTAATGGCCTTCCTGCCTCCACATAGGCTCCCATGACTACCTCCTTAATCCAGCGAGCTATGGTAGCCCACAAAGCTGATTCACCCTGCTTCTTTCCACCGTGAAGGATAAACAGGCAGTCCATTTTCGGACCGGTTCTAAAACTTCCAGATACCGCACCAAACATCTACTGACATTCAAATGATGGATGGGGCGGTATTCTTCCGCGTTCTTGTACTTATCTAGAGATGGCAATGAAATGGACTGATTCAAAAGAAACTCAGATCACCTTGGGCAAGAAGGATGGAACTATAGTCAACACACAATTAAGCTCTGGAATTTGTTACCAGAGGACGTGGTTAGTGCAGTTAGTGTTGCTGGGTTCAAAAAAGGTTTGGATAAGTTCTTGGAGGAAAAGTCCATTACCTGCTATTAAGTTGACTTAGAAAATAGCCACTGCTATTACTAGCAACAGTAGCGTACTTGACAGATTCTTATGGCCTGGACTGGCCACTGTTGTAAACAGGAAGCTGGGCTTGATGGACCCTTGGTCTGACCCAGTGTGGCATGTTCTTATGAACAGGTACGAAGCTGCAACGCTCCTGGAGTCATCCAGAGGAAAGGTTCCCAACACAACAATACTTGCAGTACAGAGATGAGACATGCTGAGCATATAGCCACCAGGAACACCGTTTTCAGGGTTAAACACAAGGAAAAAGTGTGCAGTAGACGAAAGGAGGGCCCTGCCAAAAATTCCAAAACTAGATTAAGATTCCACAAGAGAACTGGCCACCATATGGGTGGTCGAAGGTGCTTCACCCTTTTCAATAAACAGGCCACATCTGGCTGAGCCAACAGGCGAGTTTCTCTTCACCTATCCCCTGAAACAGGAGTGTGTCACTCCTGGTTCATCAAGGGACAAACCTTTATTCAAGCCGTCCTGCAAAAATTCCAAAATTAGTGGGATTTTGACCGCCCAAGGGGGGAACACTGCATTCCTCACGCCAGGCCTCAAATACTCTCCAGACTTGCACATATGCTAGGGACGTGGAGAACTGAGCGTGGAGTAAGGTGGCAATTACTGCCGCAGAATATTCTCATTTCATCAGGCGAGCCTTCTGAAGGGCCAGACCATAAGACAGAATAGAGTTGGATCCTCATGAAGGACCGGTCCCTATGCAGTGGGAGGCACAGGGGGTCTCCACCAGGAATCTCCACACGTCCGCATACCACAGATGCCTGTAACAATCTGGAGCTACTAGTAGGACTAATCCTCTGTGGTGCTCGATTCTGCGAACGACCCTGCTCAGCACAGACCACGGAGGGAAGGCATATAGCAACTCTTCTCCCAGCCAGGTCTGAATGAGATCATCGATCCCCAGGGACCATTTATCTCCTCTGCAACTGAAGAATCAGGGAAACTTCAAATTGTGCGATGTGGCCAGCAGATCGATGGATGAGAGATGCCAGTGATCTACTAAGAGCTGAAAGGCTCTGACTGACAATGCCCACTCTCCTGGATACAGACTCTCTCTGCTTAGAAAGTTTGCTCTGGTGTTGTCTTTTCCTGCGATGTGGGAGTGGAGATCATCTGTAGATGTATTTCTGCCCATTCCATAAGGAGATCTGTCTCCTGTGACACTTGCTGGCTCGTGGTTCCACCCTGGCGGTTGACGTAGGCTCCCGTCATTGTGTTGTCTGACATTACGCGGACCGCTTGACCCTGGAGTCTCCGGCTGAATTGCAGACCCAATCTGTCTGAGCTTCCAAGTGGTTGATGTTCCAGAGGGCCTCTTCCTCGGTCCAACATCCCTGGGCTGTCAGTTCCTGACAGCGAACTTCCCAGCCCCGGAGGCTCGCGTCTGTTGTGAGGACCAGCCAGTTCGGGGAGGACAGGGGTATATCCCTGCTCAGGTGAGCTTCCTGCAGTTACCACTGGAGCCAAGAGCATACACCCATTGGAAAGTGAAGGCAAATCAAATAGCCTTAAGACTGTGGGTTCCTACATGACAATAGCGTTGAAGTGGTCACGTGTGCCCTCGCCCATGGCACTACTTCCAGGATTGCCGTCATCAAACCGAGAACTTGGAGGTAGCTCTACACCATCGGGCGTATCATGCTCATCAAGGACTGGGAGGGGTTGAGACTGCTTTTGTCCAGATTTACAACCCAAGTTCCTAAAACAAGGTGGTCACCCTGCTGGTCACCCAGAGACTCCCTTCCACAGACTTGGCCCAGATCAACCAGTCATCCAAGTACCAGATCTCCCTCTTTTCTCAATGCTGCCGCTATGACCACCATAATCTTGGAAAACGTCCTGGGGGTGGTGACTAGGCCAAAGGGCAGTGCCCAAAACTGATAATGGCAACCCAATACCGCTAAGCATAGGAAACAGTTCTTGAAGGATTGGAATATATAGGTATGCCTCGGATAGGTCCAGGAAGATTAAGAACTCTCCCGATTGTACAGCCATTATCATGGAGCGTAAAGTTTCCATGCGGAAATGATTCACTCGTAAATGTCAGTTGACGCTCTTAAGGTCCAAGATGGGGTGAAAGGAACATTCCTTCTTGGGTACGATAAAATAGATTGAATAATGCCCCATATTTTCCTGGGGCGCAGGTACTGGGATTATAGCCCTCATCTTGAGGAGCCTTAAAAGAGTAGTCTCACTGCCTGCTTCTTGTGCTGGGAGTGGCAAGGAAATATCATGAAATTAAAACAATAGTACCACCGGTCAATATTAACAAATAACAGAATTATTTGCCAAGTATATATGTGGGCCCCTCATTCTGAGGGTCTGTATAGTATCACAGACTCCCGTACGGTATGGGGTCGCCTTACTTTAATTATAACATCATTTTTTAACGTTTTTTTCTTTTGTATTAAAATTCAAACTCAGTCAATTGATCCAAGATACAAGAGGAACGATAATACTCATCTGTGCCAATCTTGGTTAGTCTCCCGACACGCACGTGTTTCGAACGAAAAGTCCTGCTTCAGGGGATTTCCTTCGGTATCTTTTTCTCACAATATCTTCCCATGTTTAAATGATGCAACTTTCATCCTCTCGTCTTCATGGCTTATATATTCTTAGTTGATTTCACGTCAGCCTCTTTGAGCCGCGTCTGCTCTTGAAATGGCGTCCCGCAGGCAGTGATCCTTTTGTACCCCATGACCGGATATTTCGTCACCAAGGACTCCAGTCCTCTTTCACGTCCGGATCGTCTCTCTTTTTTTATCTTTTTTCACAGAATAGCCGCGTATTCATTACACAAAACCTAATTCGTTATTATTCAATGTCACCTCAGATCACTCTTCATTGCTTCAACGTCACTTATATGGCTAATAGTAGTAGCATTGTTCATAGCAGTTCTCTATTACGTCCTCATCGGAAGCGTCAACTTTGTGTACAAACTCCTCTACATGTATAATCACACCGATCAGATCATCTAGTTGTATAATCCACATACAAATATTCTCATCGATCAATGTTGATTTCCTATCCCACCATTACTTCTTTCTTTCTCCGAGGACTCACGTGGGTTGTTTCTTCCCCCGAGAACTCACGCGGGTTGTCACTCATCACTGATTATTTTATGTCTCTCAAAAGGTCTTTCATTCCCATCTCAACGTGAAGTCGAGACCAAATCATTGCATTAGAATAGAAATTCGTATCTCATCTCTATAACATCCTCGTTAATAACTTCAGCTTTATGTATCATCCATATACTCTCCACGATAGAAACATCATGTTAATCTCCTGGAGACGCTTGTCTCCTATATCACGGCTATTCATTTCATTGCACCCAAAAAATGTCACAGCTCTATACTTCCATATGATAAAGATCAAATTCTTGTATAGAATGCGAACTATTTTATATAGGCGGGGCAAGGGCGGCAGATCAAACAAACTGATGCATCTCGAAACATCAGCCTTTTCCATATCTTCAACATGTAATCGGTATCCTCAGCATATTTGTAAGGCACAAACTTCAATGACCAATTAGCCATTAATGAGAGAGTACCAGTTGATCTTCTCATTTAATCCACCTGGATCTACTGTGTTTAGCCAGTAGATCCAAAATTGTTCGCGCATATTTAAGCGCTCTTGAATGTCTCCCCCCCCCCCCGTGGACCACATTGTACTTGTTCTCAGACTAGCCATTTCAACTCTGCAAATTTATGATGAAGTGTCATACAGTGTTGTACCATAGGGGCTGTTACTTTTTCAGTTTTTATGCAACTTCTATGCTCAATTAGTCTTGTTCTAATCTTTCGTTTAGTCCGACCAATGTATAGCAAGTTGCATGGGCACTGGATGACATAAATAACCCTCTCTGACTCACAATTTGTGAGACCTTTAAGCGCAAAACTTTGTCAGAATTGGGCACTTGCCACTGATTCCCTATCACTGACATGGCACACATCACAATGTCCGCACACATGGTGGCCACCCGATACTTGGGGCACTATTGTAGATGTAAATGTGGATTTAACCACCATCTCTCTGATATTTTGGCCCCTAAAGAAAGTGAACTTGGGACCAGTTTGAAATGTAGAATGCAAAGATAATATATGCCAATGAGTCTTGATGATATTAATCAATATGCCAGCCTGTTTTGAGTATTGAAGGGTGCATGTAGTACTTTGTGAAAACGGATGTTGTTGATATTGTAATAGCAATGTCCTATTGGCATATAGGGCCCTCTTGTATGCTTTTTTTGATTACAGCTTTCGGATATCCTCTATGGGCAAATCTTGCTGTCAAATCTGACGCTTGTGTCCGAAATTCTTCTGTTGATGAGCAGATACGCCGCAATCTCAGGAATTGAGAGCTATGGAGGCTGTTCTTTAAGCCGAGAGGATGAACACTGAGTATTTTAAATAGTTGTTCCGATCCGTCTTCTTCCTATAAAGGGTTGTTTTGATCGAATGCCTATCTCGTTGTATAAGGATATCCAAAAAAGCAATGGACTGGTGATCAATGTGTGCTGTAAATTGTAAATTTTCATTAGCTGTATTCAGCCAAGTCAAGAAAAGCTGTAGATTCTCTTCGGATGACACCCAAATAAAAAATGTCATCTATGTATCTCTTATACAATTTCATATATTGAAACCAGTGAGAAGTATAAAGTGTTTGTACTTCGAAATCCACCATGTATAAATTGGCAATGTCGGGTGCCACTGTAGCCCCCATCGCCACTCCTTTCACTTGGAGGTATAATGTATCATCAAACTTGAAGAAGTTCTTGAAAAGAACTAATTCTAGAAGCTTTAATAAAAAACTTGACGGGACCGGACGGGACTGCAGAATTCTTTTTACTAACTCGAAAGCCTTCTGGGGGATGTTGGTATACAATGCAGTGACATCGAGGGTAACCAACCAATATTCTTCAGGTAATTCTCTTATAACATGAAGGATCCGCAACATGTGCGATGTGTCTTGTAAAAAAGACGCCGACTCTTTTACATAAGGTTTCAAAAAGAAATCTAAGAATACTGACAACGGTTCCAATATTGAACCTTTACTGGACACGATAGGGTGTCCAGGGGGAGTCCTTATATCTTTATGTATCTTCGGGAGAGTATATAGCACCGGAATAACCGGTTGATGTGTCCTCAAGGCCCGGGCTACTTGAGATGTAATGTATCCATCATGTAACCCTTTCTCCACCAACCCATCTATAATAAGCTGTAATTCTCCTGTTGGATCTACCGGTAAGATTTGATAATAAAGGATTATCTAATAGATAAACGATTATCTATTAGAAATCCACCGCCAATTGAATCAAAGTGATTATTATCAAATCTTACCGGTAGATCCAACAGGAGAATTACAGCTTATTATAGATGGGTTGGTGGAGAAAGGGTTACATGATGGATACATTACATCGTGAGAAGCCCGGGCCTTGAGGACACATCAACCGGTTATTCCGGTGCTATATACTCTCCCGAAGATACATAAAGATATAAGGACTCCCCCTGGACACCCTATCGTGTCCAGTAAAGGTTCAATATTGGAACCGTTGTCAGTATTCTTAGATTTCTTTTTGAAACCTTATGTAAAAGAGTCGGCGTCTTTTTTACAAGACACATCGCACATGTTGCGGATCCTTGATGTTATAACAGAATTACCTGAAGAATATTGGTTGGTTACCCTCGATGTCACTGCATTGTATACCAACATCCCCCAGAAGGCTTTCGAGTTAGTAAAAAGAATTCTGCAGTCCCGTCCGGTCCCGTCAAGTTTTTTATTAAAGCTTCTAGAATTAGTTCTTTTCAAGAACTTCTTCAAGTTTGATGATACATTATACCTCCAAGTGAAAGGAGTGGCGATGGGGGCTACAGTGGCACCCGACATTGCCAATTTATACATGGTGGATTTCGAAGTACAAACACTTTATACTTCTCACTGGTTTCAATATATGAAATTGTATAAGAGATACATAGATGACATTTTTTATTTGGGTGTCATCCGAAGAGAATATACAGCTTTTCTTGACTTGGCTGAATACAGCTAATGAAAATTTACAATTTACAGCACACATTGATCATCAGTCCATTGCTTTTTTGGATATCCTTATACAACGAGATAGGCATTCGATCAAAACAACCCTTTATAGGAAGACGGCGGATCGGAACAACTATTTAAAATACTCAGTGTTCATCCTCTCGGCTTAAAGAACAGCCTCCCTAGCTCTCAATTCCTGAGATTGCGGCGTATCTGCTCATCAACAGAAGAATTTCGGACACAAGTGTCAGATTTGACAGCAAGATTTGCCCATAGAGGATATCCGAAAGCTGTAATCAAAAAAAGCATACAAGAGGGACCTATATGCCAATAGGACATTGCTATTACAATATCAACAACATCCGTTTTCACAAAGTACTACATGCACCCTTCAATACTCAAAACAGGCTGGCATATTGATTAATATCATCAAGACTCATTGGCATATATTATCTTTGCATTCTACATTTCAAACTGGTCCCAAGTTCGCTTTCTTTAGGGGCCAAAATATCAGAGATATGGTGGTTAAATCCACATTTACATCTACAATAGTGCCCCAAGTAACGGGTGGCCACCATGTGTGCGGACATTGTGATGTGTGCCATGTCAGTGATAGGGAATCAGTGGCAAGTGCCCAATTCTGACAAAGTTTTGCGCTTAAAAGGTCTCACAAATTGTGAGTCAGAGAGGGTTATTTATGTCATCCAGTGCCCATGCAACTTGCTATACATTGGTCGGACTAAACGAAAGATTAGAACAAGACTAATTGAGCATAGAAGTTGCATAAAAACCGAAAAAGTAACAGCCCCTATGGTACAACACTGTATGACACTTCATCATAAATTTGCAGAGTTGAAATGGCTAGTCTTAGAACAAGTACAATGTGGTCCACCGGGGGGGGGGGGGGGGGGGGGAGACATTCAAGAGCGCTTAAATATTTATTATTTATTTATTTATTTATTATTTTTATTATACCGAGTTTCATGATAGGAATCACATCAACCCGGTTTACAATTAACAATGTGAGTAAAGGCAGAGAGTAACATAGTAAAACATTTCCCAATTCAACGTCACATATAGAATGAAACTTAACAAATATAATAACAATATTTAGGATGTGAGAAAGTTACAAAAAACAAGGAAAAATATGCGCGAACAATTCTGGATCTACTGACTAAACACAGTAGATCCAGGTGGATTAAATGAGAAGATCAACTGGTACTCTCTCATTAATGGCTAATTGGTCATTGAAGTTTGTGCCTTACAAATATGCTGAGGATACCGATTACATGTTGAAGATATGGAAAAGGCTGATGTTTCGAGATGCATCAGTTTGTTTGATCTGCCGCCCTTGCCCCGCCTATATAAAATAGTTCGCATTCTATACAAGAATTTGATCTTTATCATATGGAAGTATAGAGCTGTGACATTTTTTGGGTGCAATGAAATGAATAGCCGTGATATAGGAGACAAGCGTCTCCAGGAGATTAACATGATGTTTCTATCATGGCGAGTATATGGATGATACATAAAGCTGAAGTTATTAACGAGGATCTTATAGAGATGACATACGAATTTCTATTCTAATGCAAGGATTTGGTCTCGACTTCACGTTGAGATGGGAATGAAAGAGCTTTTGAGACACAAAATAATCAGTGATGAGTGACAACCCGCGTGAGTTCTCGGGGGAAGAAACAACCCGCGTGAGTCCTCGGGGAAAGAAAGAAGTAATGGTGGGATAGGAAATCAACATTGATCGATGAGAATATTTGTATGTGGATTATACATCTAGATGATCTGATCGGTGTGATTATACATGTAGAGGAGTTTGTACACAAAGTTGACGCTTCCGATGAGGACGTAATAGAGAACTGCTATGAACAATGCTACTACTATTAGCCATATAAGTGACGTTGAAGCAATGGAGAGTGATCTGAGGTGACATTGAATAATAACGAATTAGGTTTTGTGTAATGAATACGCGGCTATTCTGTGAAAAAAGATAAAAAAAGAGAGACGATCCGGACGTGAAAGAGGACTGGAGTCCTTGGTGACGAAATATCCGGTCATGGGGTACAAAAGGATCACTGCCTGCGGGACGCCATTTCAAGAGCAGACGCGGCTCAAAGAGGCTGACGTGAAATCAACTAAGAATATATAAGCCATGAAGACGAGAGGATGAAAGTTGCATCATTTAAACATGGGAAGATATTGTGAGAAAAAGATACCGAAGGAAATCCCCTGAAGCAGGACTTTTCATTCGAAACACGTGCGTGTCGGGAGACTAACCAAGATTGGCACAGATGAGTATTACCGTTCCTCTTGTATCTTGGATCAATTGACTGAGTTTGAATTTTAATACAAAAGAAAAAAACGTTAAAAAATGATGTTATAATTAAAGTAAGGCGACCCCATACCGTACGGGAGTCTGTGATACTATACAGACCCTCAGAGTGAGGGGCCCACATATATACTTGGCAAATAATTCTGTTATTTGTTAATACTGACCGGTGGTACTATTGTTTTAATTTTGTGGATACACATTAAGGTACACTGGAATACAGTGGTTTGTGGGTGGAAATTTGTGATTGATAAGGAAATATCATGAACATGTTCCAAGGAGTGCTGCGAAATTCCAGCGCATATCCTTCTCGTATGACCTCTAGTACCCATTTGTCCGAAGTGATCTCAACCCATCGTTGATAGAAGAGGAAGTGTCGACCCCCTATCTCCTCGTTCTGAGGGTGGCTTGGCAAAACGTCATTGGGTGTTCAGGACGAACCTAAACCCGAGCCTGAGCCTCTCTTAAGAACATAAGAACATAAAAAAAATGCCATACTGGGTCAGACCAAGGGTCCATCAAGCCCAGCATCCTGTTTCCAACAGTGGCCAATCCAGGCCATAAGAACCTGGCAAGTACCCAAAAACTAAAGTCTATTCCATGTTACCATTGCTAATGGCAGTGGCTATTCTCTAAGTGAACTTAAGAGCAGGTAATGGACGTCTCCTCCAAGAACTTATCCAATCCTTTTTTAAACACCGCTATACTAACTGCACTAACCACATCCTCTGGCAGCAAATTCCATAGTTTAATTGTGCGTTGAGTAAAAAAGAACTTTCTCCGATTAGTTTTAAATGTGCCACATGCTAACTTCATGGAGTGCCCCCTAGTCTTTCTACTATCTGAAAGAGTAAATAACCGATTCACATCTACCCGTTCTAGACCTCTCATAATTTTAAACATTTCTATCATATCCCACCTCAGCCGTCTCTTCTCCGAGCTGAAAAGTCCTAACCTCTTCAGCCTTTCCTCATAGGGGAGCTGTTCCATTCCCCTCATCTCTTGGATTGCCGACTCCGAAAAGACTGAGGCCTCCTAAAGGACAGAGACCTCTGAAAAATTTCTGTAGGGGCGAAAGCACTGGGAGCCCCTGGAACACCCCATCATGGGTGAGAGGCGCTGTAACTGCTCTCTCAGCTTCTGGTAGCCAAGAAACTGGAGATTCAACCCATTCACTGGCTAGTTTTTCCAATTCACTTCCAAAAGGCATCTTTGTGAGATATGCCTTGGAGGTTGCGTCTGCTGACCAATCCTTCAGCCATAGCTGTCTTCTAGCTGCCACCATTGAAGCCACTCCTCTGGCCGAGGTACGGACTGGGTCAGAGATCACATCAGCTAAAAAAAAAGGCAGTGGCGGGTTCCATAACCGCTCTGGAATTCGCCCCTTAGTCATTCACCTCCCAAAAGAGGAGCGGGCACGAACGAGCTACCAGGGCACAACAAGAAGCAATCTAAGGTCATTGCTATTCTGTCAAAGGCCTGTTTATCGTACGCATCCTTTAAGTTCTCTCCTTCCACTGGGATAGTTGTTTGCTTAGAGATGGCACAGACCACTTTAGGGAAATGCAAACATTCTCTCGCTGCCAGTTCCAGTGGGTATAGAGGTTCTAACACTCATCCACCTTTAAAACATGCTTCTAGGGCATCCCATTCCAGGTCAATCAACTCCTGGATGGCTTCCAGTACTGGAAAGTAGCAAGAATCTTTCTGTAGGGAAATCAAATGGGATGATTCTTTGGTTTCGTCAGAGTCCGCCCCAGGAACTCCCAGCATCTTCAGGATCTGGGAAACCAGGGCCGGCAATACGTCTATGGAAAAACTGTAACATGGTCCAATATGGTTCTAAACCAGGGGGAATTTCCCCATCTTCCAAGGAATTTGGATCCTCTTCTTCGACGGTGCCATCCAGGTCCCTGTCAGGAATACCCTTGGTGAGTCGAGGGATGCCTCAAGGTCTGCAGATAGGACTGGGGGAGGGAGGGCTTACCAGCTAAGGTTCCATCCGGACAGGAGCAAGAGAGGTAGCAGACTGCACCTGTACGAATGCTTGAAGGCCCTGGAAAAATTCCACTCAAGAGAAGGTGGCTGGGTCCATGCCTAGCCCAGAAGGTACCGGGGTAGGTGCCGCTAAATTTCCCTCTGCCATGGATGCTCCAGTCCGGGTTTACTCAGATCCGGGGTACTTCTGGTTAAGGCTGTGGCTGACCCATCCTCTGAATGGGAGGAGTCAGGCTTAGCAAAGTCCAGGGAGGCCAACTCTCCCTGGGCTTCCTCACTGTGCTGACATAAGCAAGAATCCAGGTCAGACTGTGCAGCCCTAGTTTGACAAGCAGTACAGAGAAAGACGCGGAGTCGTTTGCGATGGAAACTCCGTGTTCAGACGGCTCGAGCTTAAAATTTTATGCGCACAGATTTTGGGTGCCTATGCAGGCCGCAGCGAGGAACATGCACAGCCCATGTGCCCAGCTTTACATGTATTTTGTGCGCAGAGCAGACACGCACTGAGCATACCGAAGCTCTATGGTAGGCAATACAGGCACAAAAACGTGTCCAAGATGACACTGGTCTACCACTCAGTGTGCCGGCCAAGCATGAAACAGGGCCTAGCCTAGCCGGGGGCCACTCAACTTGCTCAAAAGCACACTTCCCCTTTCACCAATGGGATCGGGAACGACATTGGTACGGCGCATTGAGCAAGGAGGCTGGAGGAAGTCTTACTGAAACCCCTTCAACATCTCTGAATCGAAAGGAAATCCTTTTTTTTTTTTTAATTTACCTGGGCTCAGCGCTTACCAGCTGAGTTCAGAGAGACTCCAGCTGCGGGGGGAGAGGGCTTTGGCCATCACTGCCGCCCTCGGCTTCCTGCACTCGCTGCCTTTCAGCTGCTTCAGCAGCACAGTCCATGCCAGGATCCGGCTACAGGACTAAGGCACTCCTCTGAGGGATCTCAGAAATCACCTCAGGAATTCTCAACTGGGCCTTTAGGTATCACCGCAGGAGAGCGGGGCTCAATCTTTTCTCCAATTTAAAAGTTGAATTTCTTCTTCCAAAAGGTACAGCGATCCCCATAGGGAGAGGCACATCCACCATCTGCTGGAGACGGAGAAATATTGAAGGGCTGAGGTCACTGCAAGGGTGAATCTAGGGAGACGTCAGCTTTGATAGCTGACCGTCTCCATCTGCTGGCAGGGGAGAATAAACCCACTGGTCAGTCCCGAGTCCATCTGGCTAAATTGTCAGTAAGTCTAGCCCAAGAATTTCTTACAATCAGCGACTGTAATGCACTCGTGTACAAAGGATAAAGTACTGGGCTAGTGTGCAATGATTAGCGCAACGTACGCCTACAGTAAAGGTGCAAATCAGTGCCCAGGTTTCCTTCCCACGCTTCTTACCCTCCTTGTGCCCTGGTTATGCAGTCACACCATGGAAGCCCAGGCACACACACGTGAGCCAGGCAGAGGAGTGATTTTGAGACAGACCAGTTTATGCGGGTAGATGGTAATGAATAGGGATGTGCATCTATTTTTC
The DNA here is from genome assembly GCF_901001135.1 of Rhinatrema bivittatum. Lineage (NCBI taxonomy): Eukaryota > Metazoa > Chordata > Amphibia > Gymnophiona > Rhinatrematidae > Rhinatrema > Rhinatrema bivittatum. Next base: position 44,258,071 of record NC_042633.1, read on the forward strand.
CTTTCATTTCAATTAACGTGCAGTAAAAAAAAAAACTAAAATGGGAAGATTTTAAAATGAAACACAAGAAAAGAAAATGAAAGTTTTTTGGGGATTGTTCTCAGAATGCAGACTTCCAGGATGGGGCCAGGCGGGCCATTCTGCTGGCCTCAGGTTCAAAGATGGTGCCTTGTTTAGTAATTTATTTATTATGAAAAGATGAAAGCGCCTCAGGCCATTAATAATTATTATACTTCATAATTTCCCACTGTTCTCTATTATTAGATATAGTATTACGTAGATTTAATACTCCACTTAAGGTTCTTCAAAAGGGGAATTTTTATTATTTTACTGCACAGCTCATGTCCAGATTTCATTAGGATTTTGGTTAAATCTGACAGTTTTGCTGCCCCAGCAATCCATGCCTGACCTTGGGCAATGTTAGGCAAGTGAAAGTAGAATTCCCCAGGATGTCCATGATGGCGTGTGAGACTTACTGCACTGAGTCCGGTGCCCCCGTCAATGAGACTGTCCTCTCCGGCATCCCGCCACTGTCTGCAGGAGATAAAGGAGCGTCAGGGACCCCACCATCAAGAGCTTACAGTCAGGGGGGTGGAAGAGAGAGAGAGAGAGAGAGAGAAGGAAGCACTGACCAAACCTGCTCCCAGAAATCAGCATAAACTGCTGGCCCTCCTCCTAACATAGCATCCTGGACCATGAGAGGGAAGGAAGAGGCTTCCCCTGCCCCAGGAGCTGCTGCTTTCAGACGAGTCCAAGCCATCTCTTCACAGTGCAGACACCCACCCCGGAGTCCTGAACCCTGCTGTACCCCTTCTGACACTAAACCACCACTGCACAGGGAGATGCAGAGTCAAGTGGCAAGCGTTTCGGCCCCTGCGAAGTCCTCCCAGGAGGATCCCCAGGCAGTTTCCGTACCTGGCGAGATCTGTACTTTGCAGCCCGAATCTTGCTGAATTTTGCTGATCTGTTCACCACCTCTGCCTATAACTGGGGAGAGAAGACAAGGAGACCTGCTGAGGGATACCAGCCCAACAAACAGAAAGCAGGCACCCTCAGAACACCTTTTCTAATTCAGAAGGAAGTAAAACAAGACTACTCATTCTGTTCTCTCACATTTCACGAAGAAAAGAATCAAACCTGTAAAAGGCTAAGCCTTGTGGGTCTCTATACAGCACCACAGCTGAGCCCACTGCAAACAGCAGTAATGCACCCTTACAGCACAGCACAGGGGCCGCCTCCCCAGTCATGCATCTCACAACACAGCTATCGTCTCCCCCTCACAAAACCTCAGCTCCGAGTAACGTTGCAAAAAATCAGTCTGCTTCTCCTAATAACAAAAGATTTAAAAACTCGGAAGCTCCACAGGTGGTGCTGTGTTCCATCTACTCGCATCCCCTTCCATTCCTGGCCAGAAAAGTCCCTTCTGGTGGCTCTCGGCACGCTGGCAAAGTCAGAAGAGGGTCCCAGTACTCACTCAGCCCCACCATGGCATCTGGCACCCGGTACTCCTCAGTCACTGAAGACCTGCCCAGAGAGAAAGCTAATGTCAAGGGGAGCCTCGGGGGATAAAACTAGGGCGAGTGGCAGATTCAGAGACAGTTCACATTACCTGGGTGTATGGATAGGTCCCATCTGGGGCACGATAGCTGGAAATTTACAAGAAAAAGGTTCAGTTTCAGAATTCTTGCGAGACAAAAATTCTCAGCAAGGCAGAGATCCCTCTAGGAAAAAAAAAAATAAGTAAATAAAAGCAAAATCCAGCGCAGTAAGCAGGAGTGAAAGGAGATATTCCTGAAAGGCATTATTGTTGCCTCCCAGACAAACCTGGCCGTGTGGTAGTTTGCATTTCCATTTCTTCCGACAATCCCAGTATTGAATCAGACGAGTGTGCAGCACTACGAACACTTAAATTTGTGTTACTAAGTCATGTTTTCTACGCTTCACTTTTAGCAACCGAGGAGATCCTCCTTGCTTCTCCCTTGCCCTTTGATGTTTTAGTCTCCACCGTGCACAAGCCAAGAAGGCGTTCCATGCATCCACCCACCCCCTTCTTCTATGAAAAAGAGATTTCCCCCATATTGCTCTCGAGTCTACCTACTTGGTTTGATGCTTGTGCACTACTGGTAGAATTAACCAGCTGCTGTGTCCGTCTGGCAGGCTGCAAGTACTCTAATTAGATGTTCTGGTGGAAACACAGGCTACACGGGGGACCTAGGAGGCCAGATGTTTGGGCAACAGCTACACTATTATTTGTGGCTATTTCAATTATTACAGAGCCTTGAGAAAGGTGGGTGCAGGAAGGAACTTAAGGGGCAATCTTGGTGCTGAGGAGGAAGTACAAAAAGGCCGTCTTGGATAAGGAGAAATCGTGCAGGTGGTCAGAGGCCCTGTGGCTGGCAGTTGGGATGTATCCTTAACGGTATGGACAAGAAAACTAGGCAGAATGAATGGGCCATTATCAGAATCCATCAACATTAACAGTAAGCGACTTTTGCAATAAGCCAGTGGTGCTTGCAGTATCCCGGGCTGAAGGGGGGAAGTGCTCTCACATTAGTCCAGGTACAAATCCAGATGCCTAGAGGGCCATTTCTCTAAAAAGAAGCTTAAAAAGGTTTGAACTGTTAAAACTGCAGAGAGGATGCAGCAAGGAGCAGCAGTTATCCAAGAGTACAGTCTGATACATTACTTGCAGTAAGCTTGAAAGACAGTACTCACACTCGCTCTGGGGGGCCATTTTCTTGCTTTCTGGCTGGTCTGTGGGAAACAGGAGGAGGAGAGGACAGATATCAGTGCCCTGCGCTCCCCTGGAGAATCTCAGCAGCAATAAACTACTAATACCAACATACCCAGGAAGAGAACAAGATCACTCCCTTATACAGACTATGAAGCCATGTTCTAGAATAAGAGGCATTAACTCTGTCACACACTGACCAAAGGCCAGCCCATACCCTACAGTCACTCTCAAACTGACAAGCATGTCCAATCCCCCCCAGAGGCAATCAGCATTGCACCACCCAGTACCTCCATCTTCCAGCTGCCGCTTCTGCCCACCAAAGTTGAACTCCTGTGTGTTGTTGTTCACTGGTGGGGCGGCATCACCCCCAATTTTAGCTGCTATCTGGAAACAAAATAAAAGCAGTCAGTCCCCACTAAGTACTTCACTACCTCCTCTCCTTCTCCCTGGGATGCCTCATGCTTCTAGGTCTCCATAAACTCTAAAGCTGTTGCATTTGCTGAATCACATTCAAAGATGTGCTGTTCAGACATTTCAGCCCCACAACAGTTCCCTACAATCCCATCACCCTGTGAAGATCATGAGTTAACAGCCAGTCAATGCCATCACTTGCTGAAAGCAAGATGCAGAGGATGTCTAGTGAATCATCTGTGGGGAAAAAAGTGAGGGGACCGTGCCAGCCAGCCTCTGCTCAGTCTCCCATACTTTTCTCATGCCATCAGAAGGTCTAGTCTGCATCCTCCAAAGCAACAGTCTGAAGACAGGGACCTTAGTAGCCCTGAAAATTGTGTTTTAACACAACCAAAGTCTCACAGAATTATCATCTCTATCAAAGAGCTGTCAGGATTCTGCTACACTACTATTAAGGAATTTAACACACTACAAAAGATGCACAGTGCTGCAGAGAAACAAACGAGGGCTCCTTCTCTGTGGAGCTTACAACCCTAGCAAGATTGACATAAGATACGGGTTAAAATCAATAAGGCCAAACCACTATTGCTCCAATATAAAAGCATTAGTGACTAAAGCCTCACACCCCCCTCTGGGTACTACATTCAGTACTGGGCTTCAATATAAGCAAAATTGTTTAATTTAATAATTTCCTGACAATCAAAATCCAGAAAATGAAGTGCACAAACATAATACAGAGTGGGCACATCAGCCGTCCCCACACGACACCAGCAACCAAAAAAAAAAACCAAACACATCGCCCCCCTCCCCGCAAGAGCATACACAAAGCCCCCCAATCCAGTCCACGCCAACAGCATACAGAGCCCACCAATCCATTCCTCCAAGCCCACACAAACCCAACAATCCGGTCCCCTCCAAGAGCACACACAGAATCCCCCCCAATCCATTCCTCCACCAAGACTACACAAGCCTCCCAACCTGGTCCCCTCCAAGAGCAAACAGAGCCCCCCCCAATTCAGTCCCCTCCAAGAGCACACAGAGCCCCCCCCAATTCAGTCCCCAAGAGCACAGAGCCCCCCATCCATTCTTCTGCCGAGACCACACAAACCTTCTAATCTGGTCCCCTCCAAGAGCACACAGAGCCCCCCCCCCCAATTCAGTCCCTCCAAGACAGAGCCCCAATTCAGTCCCCCTCCAAGAGCACACAGAGCCCCCCCAATTCAGTCCCCCTAATTCAATCCTTCCAAGAGCCCCCCAATTCAGTCCTTCCAAGACAGGGCCCCCCCCAATTCAGTCCCCTCCAAGAGCACACAGAGCCCCCCAATTCAGTCTCCCCAATTCAATCCTTCCAAGACAGGGCCCCCCCCCAATTCAATCCCCTCCAAGACAGGGCCCCCCCAATTCAGTCCCCCCCAATTCAGTCCCCTCCAAGAGCACACAGAGCCCCCCAATTCAGTCTCCCCAATTCAATCCTTCCAAGACAGAGCCCCCCAATTCAGTCCCTTCCAAGAGCAGAGCCCCCCCAATTCAGTCCTTCCAAGACAGAGCCCCCCCCCAATTCAGTCCCTCCAAGACAGAGCCCCAATTCAGTCCCCCTCCAAGAGCACACAGAGCCCCCCCCAATTCAGTCCCCCTAATTCAATCCTTCCAAGAGCCCCCCAATTCAGTCCTTCCAAGACAGAGCCCCACCAATTCAGTCCCCTCCAAGAGCAGAGCCCCCCCAATTCAGTCCCCTCCAAGAGCAGAGCCCCCCAATTCAGTCCCCTCCAAGACAGGGCCCCCCCCAATTCAGTCTCCCCAATTCAATCCTTCCAAGACAGGGCCCCCCCCAATTCAGTCCCCTCCAAGACAGGGCCCCCCCCAATTCAGTCTCCCCAATTCAATCCTTCCAAGACAGGGCCCCCCCAATTCAGTCCCCTCCAAGACAGGGCCCCCCCCAATTCAGTCTCCCCAATTCAATCCTTCCAAGACAGAGCCCCCCAATTCAGTCCCTTCCAAGAGCAGAGCCCCCCCAATTCAGTCCTTCCAAGACAGAGCCCCCCCCAATTCAGTCCCCTCCAAGAGCACAGAGCCCCCCCAATTCAATCCTTCCAAAAGCCCCCCCAATTCAGTCCTTCCAAGACAGGGCCCCTCCAATTCAGTCCTTCCAAGAGCACAGTCTCCCCAATTCAATCCTTCCAAGACAGAGCCCCCCAATTCAATCCCCTCCAAGAGCACAGAGACCCCCAATTCAGTCCCCTCCAAGAGCACAGAGCCCCCCAATTCAGTCCTTCCAAGACAGAGCCCCCCCCAATTCAGTCCCCTCCAAGAGCAGAGTCCCACCAATTCAATCCTTCCAAGACAGAGCCCCCCAATTCAGTCCCCTCCAAGAGCAGAGCCCCCCAATTCAGTCCCCTCCAAGAGCAGAGCCCCCCCAATTCAGACCCCTCCAAGAGCAGAGCCCCCCCAATTCAGTCCCCTCCAAGAGCACAGAGCCCCCCAATTCAATCCTTCCAAGACAGAGCCCCCCAATTCAGTCCCCTCCAAGAGCACAGAGCCCCCCAAATTCAGTCCCCTCCAAGAACAGAGCCCCCCAATTCAGTCCCCTCCAAGAGCACAGAGCCCCCCAATTCAGTCCCCTCCAAGAACAGAGCCCCCCAATTCAGTCCCCTCCAAGAACAGAGCCCCCCCAATTCAGTCCTTCCAAGACAGAGCCCCCCCAATTCAGTCCCCTCCAAGAGCAGAGCCCCCCAATTCAGTCCCCTCCAAGAGCAGAGCCCCCCAATTCAGTCCCCTCCAAGAGCAGAGCCCCACCAATTCAGTCCTTCCAAGACAGAGCCCCACCAATTCAGTCCCCTCCAAGAGCAGAGCCCCCCAATTCAGTCCCCTCCAAGAGCACAGAGCCCCCCAATTCAATCCTTCCAAGACAAAGCCCCACCAATTCAGTCCTTCCAAGACAGAGCCCCCCCAATTCAGTCCCCTCCAAGAGCAGAGCCCCCCCAATTCAGTCCCCTCCAAGAGCAGAGCCCCCCAATTCAGTCCCCTCCAAGAGCAGAGCCCCCCAATTCAATCCTTCCAAGACAGAGCCCCCCCAATTCAGTCCACTCCAAGAGCAGAGCCCCACCAATTCAGTCCTTCCAAGACAGAGCCCCCCAATTCAGTCCCCTCCAAGAGCACAGAGCCCCCCCAATTCAGTCCCCTCCAAGAGCAGAGCCCCAATTCAGTCCCCTCCAAGAGCACAGAGCCCCCCCATTTCAGTCCCCTCCAAGAGCACAGAGCCCCCCCCCAATTCAGTCCCCTCCAAGAGCAGAGCCCCAATTCAGTCCCCTCCAAGAGCACAGAGCCCCCCCCAATTCAGTCCCCTCCAAGAGCACAGAGCCCCCCCAATTCAGTCCCCTCCAAGAGCAGAGCCCCCCCAATTCAGTCCCCTCCAAGAGCACAGAGCCCCCCCAATTCAGTCCCCTCCAAGAGCACAGAGCCCCAATTCAGTCCCCTCCAAGAGCACAGAGCCCCCCCAATTCAGTCCCCTCCAAGAGCAGAGCCCCCCAATTCAGTCTCCTCCAAGAGCAGAGCCCCAATTCAGTCCCCTCCAAGAGCACAGAGCCCCCCCAATTCAGTCCCCTCCAAGAGCAGAGCCCCCCCAATTCAGTCCCCTCCAAGAGCACAGAGCCCCCCCCATTCAATCCTCCCAGGACACACAGAGCCCCCCCAATTCAGTCCCCTCCAAGAGCACAGAGCCCCCCCCCCCCAATTCAATCCTCCCAGGACACACAGAGCCCCCCGATCCGCTCTCTCCAGGTCACAGCGCGCAGCACTCCCGCGGGAGCATCCTCCTCCTCCTCCAATCCAGCACCAACCCCTCCCCCAACCGCAGCTGCCCCCCCACCCCCCGAGGACGCGCACAGCCCCCTCCCCCAAATCCCAAGCATCAAGCCCTCCCCAGAGGACCAGGCCCTCACAGCCTTCTGTGGATGGGGTACTCCCGCCCGCTCCTCGGCCTTCCTCCCTCCGTTCCTCCGCTCCCCCCTCACCTGGCGGGCCCGCTGCACGGCATCCGCGAAAGCGTCCTTCCTGCCGGCGGCGGCGGGTGGCGGGGCCCCGGCGGAGGAGGGCGGGGGCAGCGCGCTGTAATCGGACATGGCGGCGGCGGCTCCGGGCGGCGGGAACAAGGCCTCACCGCGCGCGCGATGCACTCTGGGAGCCGGCCGAGCCGAGGACAACCAATCACAAGGCCCAGCTCCGACTCTCCCCAGACAACCAACCAGGGGCCAGCGGAACGGCCGAAAGCGCAAGGCCTGGATGACTGGCAGTCGCCTTAACCAATAACAAGTCAATACTGCTCCGACTGATAAAACAGTATACCAATAGCTGGGAAGGGGCGGGGAAAACTGAAAGATTTTAACCAATGGATAGAAATAAGAACCTAACTGACTTTTCAGTTGGCCTATCAGGAATCAGGAGTTTTTTTCACACACAAAGAGGCGACGGAGAACAGACCCTAGAAATGATTGACCGCTGTGGCAACCAATGGTGGAGGCGGCAGCTGGCAGCCGGGCCTTACTTCCAGGTAAGGCCCTGGGGGCGAGGCTGAGGTTGTTTATTGACTGTGAGAGGAGAGGAGGCAGCTCCCCGGGCATTCTCCCCGCGAGAGCTTGAGCTGCTGCCGGTAAATGCACATAAAAGTGCTGTTGGGCAAACTGGAAGGGCTTTTTGGGCTTTACCTGCCGTCAGTTGCTATGGTACGATTTGGATCTTCTGTCGTCACTAAGAACAGCAGGACTACGTCTCCCAGCATGCAGTGGGGTAAAACCAGGACCGGCTTGGCCCATCCTCAGGAAACCGAGCCAGTTGGGAGCCAAGCGCGGCCCCGGTCTGTAAAAGGAAAGAGGAAAGGGCGTGTAGCCTGGAATCTATCAATCCCGACAGACAGACCCAGGCCTGGTTTTACCACAGTGCATCTCGGGATTTGTAGTTCCAATGTCTCCAAAGCTCGACGAGAACTGAAGGTACCAGAGATGCAATGGGCCAAATGCAGGACGGGCTGAGCCTGTGGGAGTTACACGGGTACTTTTTCCTTTCTCAAACGCCCCCACCCATTAAAGAAGCAATTCCATCTTCCCTTCTTCCTCAACCCCTTATAAAAGAAGCAATTCCATATTCCCATAGCAACACAGTACATGATGGCTCCACCCAGTCTGCCCAGCAAGCTTTATGTATTTATTCTTTGAATTTATCTATTTTTCTTCTGATAATAAAGCAACTGCTGCTCCGTGCAGGTTACCCCTTTACCTTCTTTTCCATCCTTTAGCTACTAGGTAACCTTTTTTATCCCAAGCTCTTCTGAATTCCATTACAGTTCTCACCTTAACCACCTCCACCGGGAGGGCATTGCATCCACCCTCTACCCTTTCCATGAAGAAATATTTCCTCATTAAAAAAAAAAAGCAATTGCATGTTCCCTTCGCCCTCCTCAACCTTAACCCCCTCATAAAAAGAGCAATTCTGTGTTCCTTCTCTTTTCTGTTTTATCTTTCAACATATTCATTAAACAATAACAGAATATAAAAGAAAAATTCAATAGAGTGCATGCAATACAAGTGCCAGATTTGTACATTCATGGAAACATGAAAATCTCTTTTTTCCATCTATTATAATTCTGCCCCTCAATCCCATCTCTTTTCCATTTTGAATAGAGATGGACTGAAAAAAAATCAGGATGGTGCTTGGAAACCCCAGGAGATAAGGTTTATTGCATGGAGAAGTTCACCAGCTCCCCCCAGTTCAGGTGCGTTGATGATATCTATAATATTGTAATCTTAATAAAGTGCTGGGAGCAGATGCATAAATCCAGTGTGTAGCATGGCAGTGTTCAGTGCCAGTACATTATGGTAGGGAGAAGCTGTGCTCTGAGATTGGCTGCCAAAGTTTCCCCCGCTATTCATGTTTTTATGTTTTTGTATTAATATTATTTCTGTACACTGCTCTTGGGGGGGAAGCAGTTTATGAAACTGATAAATTAATCCATACACACTGGCCTGACATGAGGCTGCGGGTCGGATGCAGATGCCCTAAGGTGACACCGGCAGGCCTGGGCACAGGCTTCAGTGCAACGGCTGCACCTCGACCTCTGAACGTTGCTGAAGACAGGAGGGAATGGAGACAGCTGACAGGCACTGTTGAATTAAAAAATATTGTCCTAAGGCGGTGGTTAAAAATTTGGAGGTTAATTTGGATGCTGCATTATCTGTGCAGGATCAGATAAACACAGTGATTTGTGACCCTTTTGGCAGTCTTCGTATGATTTGTAGGATACACTTTTAATTTCAAGATCTGGTGACTAGAATTCATCATTCAGGGAGGGTTGGATTATTGTAATGAATTCTAACAGGGTCTACTGGAAAGAGATGGTAAGCATTTTCAAATATTACAAATCACAGCAGCAAAATTGCTGCGGGACAGAAAATGGTCTGGGCATGCTACATCTTTGTTATCCAAAGAAAGAATTGTGTTTTAAGGTGCTCTGTACAGTGTTTAAAGAATATCGAACAGGGTTTCCTAAGTATTTAGCTGATTTTCTGGTACATTAAGTTCCATCGCAGCATTGTGCTCTTCACCACCAACATTACTGGTGGTTCTAGCAAGTCAAGGACAGGGTGTTCACTGACTGTGCGCCTTGGTTATGGAACCCTATAGCATTGGGTCTGTGAACTGAATTGAATTACATCTCTTTTCAAAAGAGAAAAGAAAAGTTGAAATCCTGACTTTTTCGGGAAGCTTTTGGTAGATGATCGTGAAGTTGTCGGATTACAGTAATGGATTCATTTTCTACAAATCTTCATGGGCTCAGTCCCCCTCCCCATCCACACAAATCCCAGTTCCTCTCGCCTCCCCCCCACACACACACAAAGTCTGGTCCAGTCACCCCCCCTCCATTACTAAATAAAAGAAACCTTTAAGGTCTAGAAAAAAGACAAAAACACAAAAGGAGTTTTAGGAAACACATTTACTTTCTGTGCGCTGAAAGATTAGCAAGTGGAACAGGAAAGGCACAAGGTCCTCTTCACGGGCTGCAGGGAGGGAGGAGAAGCGGGCAAACGAACATCCTAGCGCCAGTGGACATGGCCCTTCAGCGTTCACAAGTTTCAGACCCAGAACTGACCCTGACTTTCCTGAATGCAGTCTTCCTACCGCTCATTCTTTCTCCCACACGAGCAGGCTGATGCAGTCATCTTGGCACTAATGAAACGTGTGCTGGTCTTCAGCGCGCATTTTTAAAGCCAGATTTCTTTTAAACTCCCGATGTAGTAAGCTAAGGACACGCTACTGCAGCAGCAGTTAAAAATGCATGGAGAATGTAAAATGTGCGTTATCCGCTGCGGGTCGCTGCTACTTAGTCAGATAAGTACTTCATCCGGCTAAGTAGCATCAAACCGCATCAGATGGCTGTGTAAGTATTGATTCTAGGGCTGTTTGGCAGCTACTTCAGCTGCCAGTTAGGTGGATAAATCAGAATTTATCTGGGTAAGTAACGGCAGTGGCTGTTCTTACCCAGTACTTTTGCGCATAAGTGCTGGCTGCCACCACTTACCCAGATAAGTCACTTACTATCCTGGTAAGTTTAAAAAAAAAGTTTTTTATAACACTGGAAATTTAAATTCAACTCTAACCAAAGGTTTAGTTTCTAGCGCTAAAAAGATGCGCTGGCCAGATGCAGTCTCTCTGTATCTGGCTGGGGGGAGGCTTCATTTGCATGGGATTTCCATGCCAGGGTGCTAAGCAGTCCTCCTGTCTGGAAACGCAGCACAGCAAGTTTTGCCTGTAGGAGAGATCTCATGCTGGGAGGGGCGCTCTCTCTCTCTCTCCCAATAGAAGGGGGCCTGTCGCTTGCCCTGTCTTACACTGAGGGATTGTTTCATAATCCCATGACACATACCACCACTGCTTAGAGCATGAAAGACAGTGTTCCCCTCTTCACCCTGCTGAAGTCTCAGATTTCTCTGCCCCGTAGGCTTCAGATGTTTTCTTAAACCTGCGTCCGGCAGCAGAATGCAGGAATTCTGCCATCAGAATATGTTCAGCACACACTAACAGGCCGATGCAGCACACGGCTCAATGCGCGTCCATAACCCCCGGTGCAAAACAGGGCTTAGCGCATCCAAAAGGCGCGGAGCTAATAGCCATCAGCACACACTAACAGGCCGATGCAGCACACGGCTCAATGCGCGTCCATAACCCCCGGTGCAAAACAGGGCTTAGCGCATCCAAAAGGCGCGGAGCTAATAGCCATCAGCACACACTAACAGGCCGATGCAGCATACGGCTCAATGCGCGTCCATAACCCCCGGTGCAAAACAGGGCTTAGCGCATCCAAAAGGCGCAGAGCTAATAGCGATCAGCACAACTAACAGGCCGATGCAGCATACGGCTCAATGCGCGTCCATAACCCCCGGTGCAAAACAGGGCTTAGTGCATCCAAAAGGCGCGGAGCTAATAGCCATCAGCACATTTAAATGCAGGTTCATGAGGCTATTATCTTTTCCCCTCAATGCAAAAAAAAAATGCACCCGATGCATTAATTTTGGAAGAGCTCAAAAATACTGCTTTTCTGTACTTCCTCTGACTTAATATTGTGGCGATATTAAGTTGGAGGAACTAAAATATTAGAATGTCCCGAAAAAAAAAAAAAAAGGGTGCCTGCCGGTGGTCAGGTTAGAAAAAGGGACACTCAATTAACGGGCGTCCGTTTTCCTAACCCGTGGCCGACAGCCTCCTCTCCTGGGCACCCACTGCTGAGGGGCGCGCAGTCTCCCCTAGCGCCCCCTTTTTACTGCGGCAGCCGGTTCGCATTTTGCATTGGGCGCTCCGGAGAGGTGGATCAGCGCGCGTTAAGGGAGCGGGAGCTCAATCACAAGCGCCCCCTTCAACCCCCGCCGCTGTTGCATCAGCCTTTTAGAGTGAAATAAAAAACTCATTCTGTGCAGCAGTGACAGGCCCAAACCGTTCTCGCTTGGACACAGAAGGCCACACTCTGCCAAGAGAGAAGTGACGGGAACCTTAGAACCTGAGCAAAATGGAGAAGCGCCCTAGTATGAGTCCCTTCTGTCGATTCCAGCAAGAAATATTGAGGAGGGAGAAAAAGAGTGCAAGGGAGACAGAGGGGACAGTGCTCTTACACTGCGGCTCAGACACCCTCCAGAAATCTCACCCCTACCAGATTCCATGGACACGGAGGGCAGTTTCTGTCTGCTTAAGGTGCCAGGAGCCCCTAGGTGGAGAAGCAGAATGTGCAGGAATTTTTGTACGTGTGTGGAAGAGACATGCTGAGCGAGGGCAAGTATGCAGTGGGTGGATGCGTGTGTGTGTACACACGGAGGAGCAGGTGTAGCAGGAGAGAGAGACTATGCCGTGGAAGTACGGTGGCTGTGTGCACACACAGTGGCAGGAACGGGAGGGACGTGCATGCAGTGGGTGGATGTGTGTGTGTGTGTACACACGGAGGGGCAGGTGTAGCAGGAGAGAGAGATTATGCCGTGGAAGTACGGTGGCTGTGTGCACACACAGTGGCAGGAACGGGAGGGACGTGCATGCAGTGGGTGGATGTGTGTGTGTGTGTACACACGGAGGGGCAGGTGTAGCAGGAGAGAGAGACTATGCCCTGGAAGTACGGTGGCTGTGTGCACACATAGTGGCAGGAACAGGAGGGACGTGCATGCAGTGGGTGGATGTATATGTATGTGTGTGTGTGTGTGTGTGTGTGTGTGTGTGTGTATGTATACACACGGTGGGGCAGGTGTAGCAGGAGAGAGAGACTATGCCGTGGAAGTACGGTGGCTGTGTACACACACAGTGGCAGGAACAGGAGGGACGTGCATGCAGTGGGTGGATGCGTGTGTGTACACACGGAGGGGCAGGTGTAGCAGGAGAGAGAGACTATGCCGTGGAAGTACGGTGGCTGTGTGCACACATAGTGGCAGGAACAGGAGGGACGTGCATGCAGTGGGTGGATGTATATGTATGTGTGTGTGTGTGTGTGTGTATGTATACACACGGTGGGGCAGGTGTAGCAGGAGAGAGAGACTATGCCGTGGAAGTACGGTGGCTGTGTGCACACACAGTGGCAGGAACAGGAGGGACGTGCATGCAGTGGGTGGATGCGTGTGTGTACACACGGAGGGGCAGGTGTAGCAGGAGAGAGAGACTATGCCGTGGAAGTACGGTGGCTGTGTGCACACACAGTGGCAGAACAGGAGGGACGTGCATGCAGTGGGTGGATGTGTGTGTGTATACACACGGTGGGGCAGGTGTAGCAGGAGAGAGAGACTATGCCGTGGAAGTACGGTGGCTGTGTGCACACACAGTGGCAGAACAGGAGGGACGTGCATGCAGTGGGTGGATGCGTGTGTGTACACACGGAGGGGCAGGTGTAGCAGGAGAGAGAGACTATGCCGTGGAAGTACGGTGGCTGTGTGCACACACAGTGGCAGGAACAGGAGGGACGTGCATGCACACGGTGCTGGAGTCTGTGTGTACAGGGGAGGGTGCAGAGTGCTGCAGCGGGATTTATGGACCCTTTAATCTGCTTGCTGGCAGACGACCACACTCCAGCGTGGGCTGCTTCAGCTTCCAGCTGTCAGAGAGGTGTTTATGTTAACCGACTCCTGCTGTGGCTGCCAGCGCTAACTGCGCCCCAGCACGTCAGCTGGGAGAACCTCACACTCTCACCCCACCCCATGTAGGTGGTGGATTTAACCGTCCAGCCACCCCCTCCTCTGAAATTGTACTTTGCAGCGCTGTGTCTCATTGGCCAGAGGTCACAAAATAACCATGGGGGCCGCATTCCAGGTAGCAGGGTGGCTGCCTCCAGGCACTGGCCTACTCCACCCACTGCTGGCTGGGGGCAGAAAGGCTGAGCTAAGTCAGGATGAGAAGAGAGATGAAGGACTTCCCCGCCGTGCGCTGCAAACATGTAAGCATCGCCAGTTACAGGCTGCACAGCGTCCAGTGCTGCATGCGGGGAGATCCCGTCCAACATTCACAGGATAACACTCTTTATATTACAGCTCACCCCAAACACAGAAAAGAGCCACAGGTCACTCCCTTCAGTTAAATTACTGCAAGTGAAAAGTATTCTCTTTATGTGAAGTCCTTTACGTGCAGCCAGCGTGCGGTCTCCAAGCAGCTCCTTCTCACCCCAGCTCCCGCCACCCGGCCCTCAAGCATGGAAGCCAGGAAAAGCTTCACTGGGGAGCTGAGGCGGCCTGAAGCTCCCCATTAGAGAGGACCAGCCTGGTCTTTTTAGGAAACCGTCCAGTGACTTGCTTAGGCATTAACAGGTACATGGAAAATGAAATTCAAGTGAATTTCACCTGGGCAAACTGAAGAGAGTGGATGCAGATCATATGTCGCATCATCAGCCCCCCTACCTCCCTTTTACTCTTCCCCTCCTCTCTACCACTCCTTTCAGGTTTCTCTGGGTCTCCTCAGGGTCTTCTCCATATCCCTCTACTCTCCCTCAGGTGCTTTTCCATCCTCCGTCCCCCTTAAAATTACATAAGAACATAAGAAGTTGCTATATTGAGTCAGACTCTTTCGGATAATAGAAAGACTAGGGGGCACTCCATGAAGTTAGCATGGGGCACATTTAAAACTAATCGGAGAAAGTTCTTTTTTACTCAACGCACAATTAAACTCTGGAATTTGTTGCCAGAGGATGTGGTTAGTGCAGTTAGTGTAGCTGTGTTTAAAAAAGGATTGGATAAGTTCTTGGAGGAGAAGTCCATTACCTGCTATTAATTAAGTTGACTTAGATAATAACCACCGCTATTACTGGCAACGGTAACATGGAATAGACTTAGTGTTTGGGTACTTGCCAGGTACTTGTGACTTGGATTGGCCACTGTTGGAAACAGGATGCTGGGCTTGATGGACCCTTGGTCTGACCCAGTAAGGCATGTTCTTATGTTCTACACCGAGGGTCCATCAAGCCCAGCATCCTGTTTCCACCAGTGGCCAATCCAGGCTATTTATTTATTTATTTAAAAATATTTGTATACCGCCCATACAATGGGTATTAGGCTACAAGTACCTGGCAGGATCCCAAGGGGTAGAGAGATTCCAGGCGGCTTATCCCAGGGCTAAGAACTGGATTTCTGCAACTCCACCTTAATAATGGTTTATGTCCAAACCTTTTTTAAACACAGCTATACTAATAGCTTTCATCACATCTTCTGGCAATGAATTCCAGAGCTTAATTATGCATTGAGTAAAAATAATATTTTTCTCTTATTAGTTTTAAATGTATTTCCCAGTAACGTCACTGTGTGTCCCCTGGTCTTTGTACCTGATTAACGTTTACTCGCTATTTTATAGGCCTCTATCATATCTCCCCGCAACCGTCTCCTAATCTCTTTAGCCTTTCCTCACCTCCGTCTCCTCCTTAAGTTCTTTTCCCTCTCCTCCTTCCCCCAAGCTTTCTCTCCATCTCCTCTCCAGCTCCCACTTTTTTTGCTGTCACCACCCTCCCAGGTTCTTTCTTGTCTGCTCTCCCGCCCACATCTCTTTCTGTTTCTTGGGGCAGAGTAACTCCTGTTTGCTCTTCTTCCACTCTGGGCGTGAGCTGTAACGGAAGGCCCTGGGGCAGCTGCAGCCACTAGAAGTGCGGCTTTTACTGCTGGCTCCCCTCACTGCTTCCTGCCATCGCTGCTGCCCTCTGAACCATTACCAAGGGAATGTCAGTGGCCACCCCCGCAGGCCCCAGGAGGAGGGAGGCAGGCTGGATCTCCCAGGCAATTGAATAGTCCGGTCCCTGGTCCTGAAGGGAGCAAGAGAGCAGTCCTGCCTCTGGGCACATGCATGACCAGTGTGCGTTCTCATGCACATACGTGAGGTAGCAGGTTACACAATCTCAGAAGAAACATTTACAAGTCACAACTAAATAAATTTAAACAAAAATTAAACTTTTAAATACCCAAGAGGAAATTCTCCACCCCCAAGCGGGTGCACCTGCTGCCGGCCAGAGAGAGTGGTCCACCCTATGCAGACCCTCCCAGGAAAGCAGGGTGGAGAAGGAGTCCAGGCCTCAGCAGGAAACAAGCAGACAGGTTCACACAGAAATCTGTATTGTCTTTTCACCATTATTCAGAATAAATAGGCTTTCTCTGTCTTTTGCTCTGCAGACAGAGCCGGATGCATTTCCTCTCTTCTCTTCAGTCACTCGCTGTTGGCAGAGAGATTGGGGGAGGAGGATCGGCAGCTTCATTAAATAACATCCAGGGATGGTTACTCACGTCTCCCCTTCTCCTGCAGACGTCTGCCAGCACCGGATGTGGGGCGGCTCTTCTCAGGAGCCCGCCTCTCTCTCTCTCTGAGTCTCGGGGCATCCTCCAGCCCGGGCAGTGCCACAGAGTCTCATCTGGAGGTGACTCCCAGAGCCACTTTCATGTTCTCGTAGACCACGTAACTGATGCTAACAGCAGGAATCACCTTCATGAAGTTGGGGGCGATACCTCGGTACAATCCCAGCACCCCTTCCTGAGACAAGATGTGCCTGAAGAGTCCCAGCATGCTGAGCTGAGGGGCCCCCACAATGGAAGCTGTAAAGGGAAAGAGATGGTGCAGAGTCAGGGGCTACCCAATGACACGAGTTCCTCAGTCCTATCAGAGGCCTTTCATGCTGCAAAAGACACTTAGCCTGCCCCAAGTTCTGCTCAAACAGCCAGACGTGCCTCTTATACAGAAGAGATGCCCTGCCAGGGAGGTGCCTCTTATACAGAAGAGATGCCCTGCCAGGGAGGTGCCTCTTACACAGAAGAGATGCCCTGCCAGGGAGGTGCCTCTTATACAGAAGAGATGCCCTGCCAGGGAGGTGCCTCTTACACAGAAGAGATGCCCTGCCAGGGAGGTGCCTCTTATACAGAAGAGATGCCCTGCCAGGGAGGTGCCTCTTATACAGAAGAGATGCCCCTGCCAGGGAGGTGCCTCTTATACAGAAGAGATGCCCCTGCCAGGGAGGTGCCTCTTATACAGAAGAGATGCCCCTGCCAGGGAGGTGCCTCTTATACAGAATCCTGCCAGGGAGGTGCCTCTTATACAGAATCCTGCCAGGGAGGTGCCTCTTATACAGAAGAGATGCCCCTGCCAGGGAGGTGCCTCTTATACAGAAGAGATGCCCTGCCAGGGAGGTGCCTCTTATACAGAATCCTGCCAGGGAGGTGCCTCTTATACAGAAGAGATGCCCTGCCAGGGAGGTGCCTCTTATACAGAAGAGATGCCCTGCCAGGGAGGTGCCTCTTATACAGAAGAGATGCCCTGCCAGGGAGGTGCCTCTTATACAGAAGAGATGCCCTGCCAGGGAGGTGCCTCTTATACAGAATCCTGCCAGGGAGGTGCCTCTTATACAGAATCCTGCCAGGGAGGTGCCTCTTATACAGAAGAGATGCCCCTGCCAGGGAGGTGCCTCTTATACAGAAGAGATGCCCTGCCAGGGAGGTGCCTCTTATACAGAATCCTGCCAGGGAGGTGCCTCTTATACAGAATCCTGCCAGGGAGGTGCCTCTTATACAGAAGAGATGCCCTGCCAGGGAGGTGCCTCTTATACAGAAGAGATGCCCTGCCAGGGAGGTGCCTCTTATACAGAATCCTGCCAGGGAGGTGCCTCTTATACAGAAGAGATGCCCTGCCAGGGAGGTGCCTCTTATACAGAAGAGATGCCCTGCCAGGGAGGTGCCTCTTATACAGAAGAGATGCCCCTGCCAGGGAGGTGCCTCTTATACAGAAGAGATGCCCTGCCAGGGAGGTGCCTCTTATACAGAAGAGATGCCCTGCCAGGGAGGTGCCTCTTATACAGAATCCTGCCAGGGAGGTGCCTCTTATACAGAAGAGATGCCCTGCCAGGGAGGTGCCTCTTATACAGAAGAGATGCCCTGCCAGGGAGGTGCCTCTTATACAGAAGAGATGCCCCTGCCAGGGAGGTGCCTCTTATACAGAAGAGATGCCCCCGCCAGGGAGGTGCCTCTTATACAGAAGAGATGCCCTGCCAGGGAGGTGCCTCTTATACAGAAGAGATGCCCTGCCAGGGAGGTGCCTCTTACACAGAAGAGATGCCCCTGCCAGGGAGGTGCCTCTTATACAGAAGAGATGCCCCTGCCAGGGAGGTGCCTCTTATACAGAAGAGATGCCCTGCCAGGGAGGTGCCTCTTATACAGAAGAGATGCCCTGCCAGGGAGGTGCCTCTTACACAGAAGAGATGCCCCTGCCAGGGAGGTGCCTCTTATACAGAAGAGATGCCCTGCCAGGGAGGTGCCTCTTATACAGAAGAGATGCCCTGCCAGGGAGGTGCCTCTTATACAGAAGAGATGCCCCTGCCAGGGAGGTGCCTCTTATACAGAAGAGATGCCCCTGCCAGGGAGGTGCCTCTTATACAGAAGAGATGCCCTGCCAGGGAGGTGCCTCTTATACAGAAGAGATGCCCTGCCAGGGAGGTGCCTCTTATACAGAAGAGATGCCCCTGCCAGGGAGGTGCCTCTTATACAGAAGAGATGCCCCTGCCAGGGAGGTGCCTCTTATACAGAAGAGATGCCCTGCCAGGGAGGTGCCTCTTATACAGAAGAGATGCCCCTGCCAGGGAGGTGCCTCTTATACAGAAGAGATGCCCTGCCAGGGAGGTGCCTCTTATACAGAAGAGATGCCCTGCCAGGGAGGTGCCTCTTATACAGAAGAGATATCCTGCCAGGGAGGTGCCTCTTATACAGAAGAGATGCCCTGCCAGGGAGGTGCCTCTTACACAGAAGAGATGCCCCTGCCAGGGAGGTGCCTCTTACACAGAAGAGATGCCCTGCCAGGGAGGTGCCTCTTATACAGAAGAGATGCCCCTGCCAGGGAGGTGCCTCTTATACAGAAGAGATGCCCCTGCCAGGGAGGTGCCTCTTATACAGAAGAGATGCCCTGCCAGGGAGGTGCCTCTTATACAGAAGAGATGCCCTGCCAGGGAGGTGCCTCTTATACAGAAGAGATGCCCCTGCCAGGGAGGTGCCTCTTATACAGAAGAGATGCCCTGCCAGGGAGGTGCCTCTTATACAGAATCCTGCCAGGGAGCTGCCTCTTATACAGAAGAGATGCCCTGCCAGGGAGGTGCCTCTTATACAGAAGAGATGCCCTGCCAGGGAGGTGCCTCTTATACAGAAGAGATGCCCCTGCCAGGGAGGTGCCTCTTATACAGAAGAGATGCCCTGCCAGGGAGGTGCCTCTTATACAGAAGAGATGCCCTGCCAGGGAGGTGCCTCTTATACAGAAGAGATGCCCTGCCAGGGAGGTGCCTCTTATACAGAATCCTGCCAGGGAGGTGCCTCTTATACAGAAGAGATGCCCTGCCAGGGAGGTGCCTCTTACACAGAAGAGATGCCCCTGCCAGGGAGGTGCCTCTTACACAGAAGAGATGCCCTGCCAGGGAGGTGCCTCTTATACAGAAGAGATGCCCCTGCCAGGGAGGTGCCTCTTATACAGAAGAGATGCCCTGCCAGGGAGGTGCCTCTTATACAGAAGAGATGCCCTGCCAGGGAGGTGCCTCTTATACAGAAGAGATGCCCTGCCAGGGAGGTGCCTCTTATACAGAACAGATGCCCTGCCAGGGAGGTGCCTCTTATACAGAACAGATGCCCTGCCAGGGAGGTGCCTCTTATACAGAACAGATGCCCTGCCAGGGAGGTGCCTCTTATACAGAAGAGATGCCCCTGCCAGGGAGGTGCCTCTTATACAGAAGAGATGCCCTGCCAGGGAGGTGCCTCTTATACAGAAGAGATGCCCTGCCAGGGAGGTGCCTCTTATACAGAAGAGATGCCCCTGCCAGGGAGGTGCCTCTTATACAGAAGAGATGCCCTGCCAGGGAGGTGCCTCTTATACAGAAGAGATGCCCTGCCAGGGAGGTGCCTCTTATACAGAACAGATGCCCTGCCAGGGAGGTGCCTCTTATACAGAAGAGATGCCCTGCCAGGGAGGTGCCTCTTATACAGAAGAGATGCCCTGCCAGGGAGGTGCCTCTTATACAGAAGAGATGCCCTGCCAGGGAGGTGCCTCTTATACAGAATCCTGCCAGGGAGGTGCCTCTTATACAGAAGAGATGCCCTGCCAGGGAGCTGCCTCTTATACAGAAGAGATGCCCTGCCAGGGAGGTGCCTCTTATACAGAAGAGATGCCCTGCCAGGGAGCTGCCTCATACAGAATCCTGCCAGGGAGGTGCCTCTTATACAGAAGAGATGCCCTGCCAGGGAGGTGCCTCTTATACAGAAGAGATGCCCTGCCAGGGAGGTGCCTCTTATACAGAATCCTGCCAGGGAGGTGCCTCTTATACAGAAGAGATGCCCTGCCAGGGAGGTGCCTCTTACACAGAAGAGATGCCCTGCCAGGGAGGTGCCTCTTATACAGAAGAGATGCCCTGCCAGGGAGGTGCCTCTTATACAGAAGAGATGCCCCTGCCAGGGAGCTGCCTCTTATACAGAAGAGATGCCCTGCCAGGGAGGTGCCTCTTATACAGAAGAGATGCCCCTGCCAGGGAGCTGCCTCTTATACAGAAGAGATGCCCTGCCAGGGAGGTGCCTCTTATACAGAAGAGATGCCCTGCCAGGGAGGTGCCTCTTATACAGAAGAGATGCCCTGCCAGGAGGTGCCTCTTATACAGAAGAGATGCCCCCTGCCAGGGAGCTGCCTCTTATACAGAAGAGATGCCCTGCCAGGGAGGTGCCTCTTATACAGAAGAGATGCCCCTGCCAGGAGCTGCCTCTTATACAGAAGAGATGCCCTGCCAGGGAGGTGCCTCTTATACAGAAGAGATGCCCTGCCAGGGAGGTGCCTCTTATACAGAAGAGATGCCCTGCCAGGGAGGTGCCTCTTATACAGAAGAGATGCCCTGCCAGGGAGGTGCCTCTTATACAGAAGAGATGCCCTGCCAGGGAGGTGCCTCTTATACAGAAGAGATGCCCTGCCAGGGAGGTGCCTCTTATACAGAAGAGATGCCCTGCCAGGGAGCTGCCTCTTATACAGAAGAGATGCCCTGCCAGGGAGGTGCCTCTTATACAGAAGAGATGCCCTGCCAGGGAGGTGCCTCTTATACAGAAGAGATGCCCTGCCAGGGAGGTGCCTCTTATACAGAAGAGATGCCCCTGCCAGGGAGCTGCCTCTTATACAGAAGAGATGCCCTGCCAGGGAGGTGCCTCTTATACAGAATCCTGCCAGGGAGGTGCCTCTTATACAGAAGAGATGCCCTGCCAGGGAGGTGCCTCTTACACAGAAGAGATGCCCTGCCAGGGAGGTGCCTCTTATACAGAAGAGATGCCCTGCCAGGGAGGTGCCTCTTATACAGAATCCTGCCAGGGAGGTGCCTCTTATACAGAAGAGATGCCCCTGCCAGGGAGCTGCCTCTTATACAGAAGAGATGCCCTGCCAGGGAGGTGCCTCTTATACAGAATCCTGCCAGGGAGGTGCCTCTTATACAGAAGAGATGCCCTGCCAGGGAGGTGCCTCTTACACAGAAGAGATGCCCTGCCAGGGAGGTGCCTCTTATACAGAAGAGATGCCCTGCCAGGGAGGTGCCTCTTATACAGAAGAGATGCCCTGCCAGGGAGGTGCCTCTTATAAAGAAGAGATATCCTGCCAGGGAGCTGCCTCTTATACAGAAGAGATGCCCTGCCAGGGAGGTGCCTCTTATACTGAAGAGATGCCCTGCCAGAGCGGTACCTCTTATAAGGAAGAGCTGCCGTCTCACAGGAGCACACAGAGCGTCAGAAGAAGCCAGTTTCCCTCTCAGTAAAGACTGTGACTGTTTACAGATTTCCCCTCCCTCCCTCCCTGGATTCTGGCTGAAATGAATTGCTCAGGCAGGATGTTCCACACTGGAGACTGCAATCTGTCTGGCTGAAGGACAGCAGGTCACTTATCCCTGAACTCCAGCTCAGCCCTGCCGCAGAGAGACTGCGAGTCTGCTTCTCACCTCGAGCCTGCGTGCGAGTGCGCACCAGCGCCAGGGGATGACTCGCCTCGAGCCTGCGTGCGAGTGCGCACCAGCGCCAGGGGGTGACTCGCCTCGAGCCTGCGTGCGAGTGCGCACCAGCGCGAGGGGGTGACTCGCCTCGAGCCTGCGTGCGAGTGCGCACCAGCGCCAGGGGGTGACTCGCCTCGAGCCTGCGTGCGAGTGCGCACCAGCGCCAGGGGGTGACTCGCCTCGAACCTGCGTGCGAGTGTGCGCACCAGCGCCAGGGGGTGACTCGCCTCGAACCTGTGTGCGAGTGTGCGCACCAGTGCCAGGGGGTGACTCGCCTCGAGCCTGCGTGCGAGTGCGCACCAGCGGGTGACTCGCCTCGAGCCTGCATGCGAGTGCGCACCAGCGCCAGGAGGTGACTCGCCTCGAGCCTGCATGCGAGTGCGCACCAGTGCCAGGGGGTGACTCGCCTCGAGCCTGCGTGCGAGTGCGCACCAGCGCCAGGGGGTGACTCGCCTCGAGCCTGCATGCGAGTGCGCACCAGCGCCAGGGGGTGACTCACCTTGAGCCTGCATGCGAGTGCGCACCAGTGCCAGGGGGTAACTGGCTATCTGCCCGCAGGTGCTGGAGGCGGTTCCACATGCCAGGAGGACCAAGACGCCTGGATCTGCCGTGTTCCTGCTGTACTTCTGTAACCAAGTGTTCTTCAGCGTCTGCAGCAACAGAGAAGTAAAAAAAAAAACATGGGAAAGCAAAAAGGGTGGAGCCTGGGTGCCCCCCTCGGCCCTGCTCCCCAGTTCACTGACCTCATAGACTGCCAGGTCTATCCCGGCATAGGGGACGATCCCCAGCAGGTTGGGCAGATAACCCTTGGAGAAGGCACGGACTCCCTCCGTCTTCAGGATCTGCCTGGCACAGTCCATCATGCCCTTGTACTGCAGGGTCTTGCGCAGTGCCAGCCGGGTCTTCAGTACCTGCAGTGAAAGAGAGAGACGCACCCCGTCTTCACGGTCTGAGATGGCAGCGTATGTGAGCAGATCTCGTGCCAGTCTGCCCGGCCCCACCACCTGCTCAGCTCTACGATTGCGGGCCCCTCCCTCTGAGATCTCCTGGGCTTTTATCCTGAGCTTCCGTACGTACACACTTATAGAATTGTGTAGGCCAGAGGGTTACCCATTCCCTCCCCCACCCTGTGGTGACATCTAAGGGAGAATGAACCCCTCCCAACCCTCCTGTACTTCTGTAGCCAGTTCCACAACTGTGAAAAGTCTTCCTTCCTGACCCCAAACCTTGCATTCTGCACACCTCCCGAGATGATGCTGCATCATCCTACCTGACGACTCCGTTCCCTCTAAAGGTTCTCCAGCGTGGCACATTTGCCATTAACTGTGAGCCTCTGTGGCCTTCACTTCAGCCAGTTCCTAGGTGGGAGGCAGGCTCCATCCCAGCACTGTCTGTACAAATCAAGGAAAGATGGACTCCTGGCCCAGTAAGCAAGCGTCTGCTTCTTTCTAGTCTTGGCAAAGAGTCTCTCTCTCTCTCTCTCTGCTGAGAAGGGTAAGAACCACTAGGAGCCTCCCAGCGAATGAAGCTACTCCGGGACCAGCACATAGCTGCATGGCTGTAGGGAGAGACGCAGCCCGGCATGCAGGCACTCGTATTTCCTCCTGCCTGGCTCAGCCTCTCCCTGCCAGCATGGCGCTATGTCGTAACCTCGCCGGCATGCCTGGCACACCCTCTGCCGCGCTCTCTCCTGCAGGGCTCTTACATGCACCCACATGGGCACTCGTGGTAGCTAAGAGGGAAGATGAGGAGGAGTTTACGCAGGGACCCGTTATCATATAATGCTGTTCTGTCTATTTCCATGTTATTTCTGGCACGAAGAGATTTGAATGGCTCCCTTCCCTTGCTTTGCTTGGCCTACAAATCTCATTTCAGTATAAATGCCATCAGCCATGTTTCTCAGGTGAAAGTTGCATCTCTAAGCTGAATAAAGTTGGCCTGGCGGGACCTGGCAATTTTCTGGCTAATCAGGCGAGCAACAAAGTAATGCAAGTACATTCAGTTCCCAAAAGGCATAAATCCAAAGCAAAGAGGAAGGGAATTACTAACTCTAACACAATAAAATATTCTTTAGTAAGTAGAATTCACCTTATTATCATATAACACTCATACGTTTTCTAACACAATCTTAATAACTACTAGGATCCTCACCGCCCTAACCTGACAAATTATTGACAAAACAAATACATTGATTAAAAACATATAGCACACATCTCACATGCATGCCATACGTTCCCGCAAAAAATAATGCAGTAAAATGCAAATCATACAACTGTGCCTGAATACAAAAGTACAAGTTATAATTACAAAGTGTGCACCGATACAATGTGTGCAACCAAATACCCCTACAAAGTGTGCACTGATACAATGTGTGCAGCAAAATATCCCTACAAAGTGTGCACTGATACAATGTGTGCAGCAAAATACCCCTACAAAGTGTGCACTGATACATTGTGTGCAATAAAATACCCCTACAAAGTGTGCACTGATACAATGTGTGCAATAAAATACCCCTACAAAGTGTGCATTGATACAATGTGTGCAATAAAATGCCCCTACAAAGTGTGCATTGATACAATGTGTGCAGCAAAATACCCTTACAAAGTGTGCAGATACAATGTGTGCAATAAAATACCCCTACAAATTGTGCACTGATACAATGTGTGCAATAAAATACCCCTACAAAGTGTGCATTGATACAATGTGTGCAATAAGATGCCCCTACAAAGTGTGCATTGATACAATGTGTGCAACAAAATGCCCCTACAAAGTGTGCACTGATACAATGTGTACAGTGTGCAACAAAATACCCCTACAAAGTGTGCACGATACAATGTGTGCAGCAAAATACCCCTACAAAGTGTGCACTGATACATTGTGTGCAACAGGGCATTCTGCATTTTATTGCCTTAGTGTTTGCGGGAACGTATGGCATGCATGTGAGATGTGTGTTTTATGTTTTTAATCAATGTATTTGTTTTGTCAATAATTTGTCAGGTTAGGGCGGTGAGGATCCTAGTAGTTATTAAGATTGTGTTAGAAAACGTACGAGTGTTATATGATAATTCTGTGATAATTATGTCGTTCCATTCCTGGAACGACATCACAGAATCTATAGCTAACAAGCTATGTCCTCTAGCAATAAAAAAATCCCACTCAAACGCTTCCAAAAGACAACCTTGGTTCACTAATGATCTTAGAAGGCTAAAACAAAGTTTAAGACAGAAAGAGAGCAAATGGCATGAAGCCCCATGCGCTAGTACTCTTTCCGCCTACAAATCTACACTACATCAGTACAAGTCCTCTACCTCAAAATCAAAAAGGGATTTTTACACGTCTAAGATCCATAACCTGGTCTTTGACGCCAAAGCCCTCTTTGCCTATGTATCTAGTCTTACACAGATCAACCCCCCCCGGAAATTCCCAGTAACCTAGCACAATCCAAAGCCGAAGAACTCGCTCTGTTTTTCCGAAACAAAATCATCAGCCTCCTAACTCAACTGCCCTCCAATACCTCCTCCCTCTCGTCCTCTCTTCAGCCTTCCATCAAAAACATTTGCCTTGAAGCTTTCGAACCCATCTCCTCTACTGAGATACAAGTTGTTTTAAGAAGAATGAAAACTTCCTCTCATCCTGCGGATCATATCCCCACCAAACTTCTCTTGACAATTCCAGACTCTATCTCCAAAACACTGGTGGACATCATTAACTGCTCTCTTTCCCAAGGTTCCTACCCAGATGACCTCAAATTGGCCTCACTCAAACCACTCCTAAAAAAAAACAAATCTGGACCCTAAAGACCCTAATAACTTCCTCCCGATAGCCAACCTTCCCTTCATTGCTAAGATTATGGAAAAACTAGTGAACACTCAACTATCGGACTACATTGAAGATAACAAACTCCTATTCGCCTCCCAATACGGTTTCCGCAAAAATTTAAGCACAGAATCCCTCCTCACTTCCCTGACAGACTACCTAGACATGGGTCTCGACAAAGGTCAATCTTTCTTACTGGTCCTACTGGACCTTTCGGCAGCTTTTGACACTGTCAACCTCTCCATCCTTATTAACCAGTTAGCTTCCATAGGAATTACCGGTACTGCACTAACTTGGTTTAAAACGTTTCTCAGTAACAGAGGTTACAAGGTTAAAATCCAGAACAAAGAATCATCACGCTATGACTCAACCGTAGGAGTCCCACAGGGTTCCTCATTGTCTCCGACGCTCTTTAACATCTACCTTGTACCGCTTTGCCAGCTCCTCACCAACCTCAACCTAAAACATTTTCTCTACGCAGATGATATTCAGATCCTGATCCCCATTAAAGACACATATTCGAAAACACTTGATCATTGGGAAATCTGCCACCAAGAAATCAAACGCCTCCTCAACAGCCTAAACCTAGTATTAAACTCCTCCAAGACCGAACTACTACTCATCTCTCCTGAGAACAGTAATTCCACCTCTACTCATCCAACCAACCCACCAACCACTCAAGTGAGAGACTTAGGAGTGATAATTGATAATCGGTTGAACTTCAAAGCTTCCATTAATAGAACTACCAAAGACTGTTTCCACAAACTCCAAGTGCTAAAAAGGATAAGGCCTCTATTCCACGCTCAAGATTTCAGAACGATCCTCCAAGCAATTATTTTCTCAAAGATAGATTATTGTAACTCTGTCTTACTAGGTCTCCCTTCCTCCTATACCAAACCGCTTCAGATGGTACAAAATGCGGCAGCACGTTTACTGACAAACACCAGGAAAAGAGACCACATCTCTCCAATCCTAAAAGATCTACATTGGTTACCAATTCACTTCAGAATCATCTACAAATCCATCTCCATTATATACAAAACCATCCATCAACACACTACAATTGACCTACAAATCCCTCTCCACTTACACAACTCCTCAAGACCTACCAGAGATGCATACAGAGGATCTCTCCATGTACCTCCTACCAAAACCACTAGACACATTACCTTAAGAGATCGAGCCCTCTCCACAGCTGGTCCACCGTTATGGACCTCCATCCTCCCCGATCTCAGACAGGAGCCCTGCCTCCCAACCTTCAGAAAAAGACTTAAGACTTGGCTGTTTAAGCAAGCTTTCCCGGACTCCAATTAAAGCCCTTCACCATCAACATACATAACACAGTCAGCTCAATTTCATCTCTTTGTAAATAATTTTAGCCGTTCTTAACCTTTTCCTTTATTTTCCCTCTTCTCCTAGTTCAACAGTCCTTGTTATTTGTAACTGCTTTCTTCTGCACTATAGTTCCAGTTTGAAGTCTATATTGCACCCCTGTTTAACTGTAAACCAGCACGATGTGATTGTATCATGAATGCCGGTATATAAAAACCTTAAATAAAGAATAAAGAATATTTTATTAAGTCCCTTCCTCTTTGCTTTGGATTTAATCAGGCGGGCATCCATCTGCTGTCCGTCACAGCTGGGAAGTGACGTCTGTAGCTGTTTGGACGCAGGTATTGCACACACCCTTCCCTCCTCCTCTGCCATGTCCTTTGCCCAGTTCCTCCTCTTCCTGGTTCTGGGTCATTTCTCATTTAAAATTGTACTTACAATCTGCAAGGCATCCAAAACCTTAATAAGAAGAAAAATAAATTCCTCTCCACTGTAAAAACTGAGGTCCTTAAGCTCAGTAACTCTCTCCCAGACTCCCCCCTTCTCAGTGCTGTGCACTCCAGCCGAGGACGAGGATCCTCGGTGCTGGAGGTTCGCCTCACCTCCATGGGGTAGATGATGGTCTGAGCGGTCGCCCCGGCTAGCGATCCAGCAATGAACCTCTCCTGCACACGCAGCGTCTCCTGCTGCCCCCGGATCACTCGCTTGATCTGAAATAAGACGCTGGAGATGTAAGAGGCTGCGCAATCCAGCGCATGGGGAGGGGCTGGCGCCAGGACCCACCTGCTCATAGGCCATGAACTTGATGGCAGATTCGGGGGCTATTTTCAAAATGTTGATGCCGTTCCCTCGCCAGAGAGAGCGGACGCCTCCCTCCTGGACCATTCCGCTCAGCCCACTCAGAATATTCATGCTGTTGACTTTGGAGGCGTGAACCTGGTTAAAAGCGAGAAGAGGAGAAGCATGCAGGCGTGAGACCGGCGGCAGGAAAGCACGTGCGACGGGACCGGCGGTCGAAGGAGGGCGCTAAATGACCGAGTACAGGGCATCATGCAAGGCCTCAGCTGCGGGTTAGAGGACGAAAGTAAACGTCGTTAGTACCTGCATAAAAATCTTGAGACGATCCAGCGGGGCGGTGCCGGTTCTGGAGACAGCTCCTGCCACCCCACCTGCAATCAGCTGCTTCCACCATATGCCCGTCCGTTTCTCCTTCTCTGAGAATTCGTCTGGCACTGTCAGGCACTCCCCAATATCCAGGACCTGGGAAAGCAGACAAACAGCAGGCAGTAAATAGTGAGGAGGGAAAACAGAAACATGACAGCAGAAAAAGAGCGTATGGCCCATCCGTCTGATTCATTTAGCATTAAAAGTCCCATCACTCCTTTAGGGATCCCCTGTATTTATCCCACGCTTTCTGGAATTCAGATACTGTTTTGTCTTATCCACCTCCACTGGAAGGCTGTTCCACACATCCTAAAGAGATCTTTCCCAAGATTACTCCTGAGTCTACCCCCTCTCACCCTCATCCCATGACCCCTCCTCGTTCTAGAGCCTCCTTTCCATTGATAGAGGCTCAGCTCCTGTGCATGGAAACCTCTGAGATATCTGAACGTCTCTATCCTATCTCCCCTATCTCCCCTCTCCTCCAGGGTGCATCATGTTTAGATCTTTAACTCTACCCCCATGTGCTTTAGGATGAAGACCACTGACCATGTTAGCAGCCTCCTTTCCATTGATAGAGGCTCAGCTCCTGTGCATGGAAACCTCTGAGATATCTGAATGTCTCTATCCTATCTCCCCTCTCCTCCAGGGTGTATCATGTTTAGATCTTTAACTCTATCCCCATGTGCTTTAGGATGAAGACCACTGACCATGTTAGCAGCCTCCTTTCCATTGATAGAGGCTCAGCTCCTGTGCATGGAAACCTCTGAGATATCTGAATGTCTCTATCCTATCTCCCCTCTCCTCCAGGGTGTATCATGTTTAGATCTTTAACTCTAGCCCCATGTGCTTTAGGATGAAGACCACTGACCATGTTAGCAGCCTCCTTTCCATTGATAGAGGCTCAGCTCCTGTGCATGCAAACCTCTGAGATATCTGAATGTCTCTATCCTATCTCCCCTCTCCTCCAGGGTGCATCATGTTTAGATCTTTAACTCTCTCCCCATGTGCTTTAGGATGAAGACCACTGACCATGTTAGCAGCCTCCTTTCCATTGATAGAGGCTCAGCTCCTGTGCATGCAAACCTCTGAGATATCTGAATGTCTCTATCCTATCTCCCCTCTCCTCCAGGGTGCATCACGTTTAGATCTTTACCTCTATCCCCATGTGCTTTAGGATGAAGACCACTGACCATGTTAGCAGCCTCCTTTCCATTGATAGAGGCTCAGCTCCTGTGCATGGAAACCTCTGAGATATCTGAATGTCTCTATCCTATCTCCCCTCTCCTCCAGGGTGCATCATGTTTAGATCTTTAACTCTATCCCCATGTGCTTTAGGATGAAGACCACTGACCATGTTAGCAGCCTCCTTTCCATTGATAGAGGCTCAGCTCCTGTGAATGGAAACCTCTGAGATATCTGAATGTATCCTATCTCCCCTCTCCTCCAGGGTGCATCACGTTTAGATCTTTAACTCTCTCCCCATGTGCTTTAGGATGGAGACCACTGACCATGTCAGCAGCCTCCCTCTGGAGCGACTCCATCCTGTTTCTATCCTTCTGAAGGTGGGGTCTCCAGAATTGTACTCAGTATTCCCAGTGAGGTCTCACCGGGGACCTATACAGGGGCAGCATCATCTCCCTTTTTCTGCTGACCCTTCCTCTCCCTGTGCACCCAAGCAGCTTTCTGGCTTTTACCCTCACTTTATCCACCATAAGATCATCAGACGCGATCACCCCCAGATCCTGCTCTTTTGTGTGTTGAATAATTCCAATATTAAACCTCTCCCTTGGGTTTTTGCATTTTAAATGCATTGCTCTGCATTTTTTAGCATTAAATCTTAGCTCCAATCCTTAGAGCATTCTTCCAGCTTTGCTAAATCACTCTTCTTTTCAATTTCTTCCTGGCTGGCCACCCTGTTGCAGATTTTGCTATCGTCCGGCAATAACACCAACCCTTCTGCCATGTGGCTCATGAAAAGAACCAGGACCGATCCGTGAGGCCCACGGTTAGTAACACCCCCCTAACACCCCCCCCCCCCAGAACAAACATCATGTACCACTACCAAGCAGAGCCCCAAGGAGGGGATAGGGGGACTCCACTCACAACCGGGTGGGGGGAGGGGAAGGGTCTCCAGGGCACTGGGTAAGAGAGCAGCAGAATCGAGCAGGGGCGGCCCGGTTTGCAGAAAATAGCAGAGGAGGGGGGGGAGCAAGGTGACAGTGCAGACAGGTAGAAGGGAAGCGGAGAGAGAAAATATTTTACTTGGCAAACACAGCAGAGCATAAGACATGGCGCAGGTAGAGGGAATGGTGGGCTGCCAGGCCGCCTCGTGTTAATGCGAGGTGGAGAGCAGCCTCAAGCTGCAATACACAGGGAGGAGCTGAGCTTCCTGCTCGGAGGGAAGCAGTGCCGGGGCAGGTCTGCGATTACCTTTGCTTTCTCCACATGCACAAAAATTTGGTCGTCCATGAAAAAGAAGGGAGAACTGAGTGGGATCTGGCTCCCTGCCTGGAGCCTCATTTGGCAGAGGTGAAGAACACTTCCCGCCAGCCAGGGACATCACAGGGCAGACTGGTGCGCGTGCATCCAGTGACGTCATAGCACCACCCAGTGACGTCACAATGTCACCAGACGTCACAATGTCGAGGACGCCACCATCGGAGTTCTCTGCTGCCAGTGCTTGTCCCTGTCCAGAAAGTGCTGCCACCTTGCCCTGGCACCTCCCTGTCTCCATGCCCAGTGACCTCTGACATCCTGCCCCAGAGGGATCTGTGAGAGCAGCATGCATATACGCATGTATCAGATCAGGACAGGAAATCCCTTTAATAAGATTAAGAACCTTTGCTGGGAGGTTTGGAAGGAACGGATTCTTATCTTCAGAGGAAAAAAAGGAGCTAATGCTATTGAGAATTCCTCACTCCCCAGGTCTCTTCCTCACAGACTGAACTCCTCCTCTCTCCTGCTTTCCTATCTGTTTTGTCTCTGTAACTGGGGACCTGTAGGCCAAGGTGACAGGAAGAGAAACGAACAGTGAGGGAGTGGGGTGGGGGAATGATGGAGAGGAGGGAGAGGAGGGAGAGAGGAGAGGCTGAGGGTATGAGAGGGCAGAAAGATGACCTCTAGATGATGCGGTGGGGACGGGGGACAACATGTTGAAATCCTGAGCTCAGTGTGCAGTAGTGGTAGTGAAAAAAGGAAATAGAATATTGGGGATGATCCGAAAAGGAATGGAGAACAGAACAGAAAGTATTGTACAGCCTCCGGGTCAGTCCATGGGGCGAGCGCAGCTCTGGGTGCCCCATCTCAAGAAAGGCAGAGCGGAACCGGACGAGGTGCAGAAGAGGGCGACAGGAATGATAAAGGGACAGGAACATCGCTCCTGTGAGATGAGAGGGCTGTGCAGGCCAGGGCTGGGAGGGGACACGAGAGAGAGGTTTATAAATGCATGAGCGGGGGTGGGAAGGGTAAATAAAGAACGGTTAATCACCTTTTCAGATAATACAAGGGGACCCTCCGGCAGATTTAATACAAATCACACTCAGCGCACTGTGGAGCTGTGGAATCTGTGCCCGAGGACGTGGTGGAGGTGACGAGCATAGCGGGGTTTAAAAGAGGCTTGGGCAAGTGCCTGGAGGAAAACATTATGAGCCAGGGAGGGAGGCATCTTCAGAGGATAGAAGCAAACCAAGAAAGTTAGAACGTCCTGACGGAGAAGTGGTTATAAGAGCTGAAAAATCCCAGCTGTATTTATTTTTAAAACTTTTAAATTAAACAGTGATAAAATATGCACAACCTCCCGATTTTCCAGGTCTACTCTTGCAATAATAAATCAACAGATTGTCCTTCCCTTTGTCTCCCTTTATCACACAATTACAAACCCAAACAACCTCTCCCAGACTGCCACAAGGAGCATTTCTTCCTTATACTCCGCATAGTGAAACAAAACAAAACAAAACTACAGGTTGAAAATTCATATACTCCCAACCCCCTCCCAGCCATCCAATCCCCCCCATCAACGACGTATTTAAAAATGACAATAAGTTACAGATACACAGCTTAAACTAAATAAAAACAAGTCGGCAAATCGTAAATAACTAGAGGAATCAATATGAATTAAAACAACAAACTCTTACATAAAAGCAAGGAGACCAAAGGGCAGAAGGGTGGTCAGGGAGGACAAGGCAACAGCAGAAAAACGAAATGAATTCCTGGCTTCTGCCTTTACTGAAGAGGGCGGCAGGGTCACACCCGACACTGGAAACATTTGTTCCTGGTGATGACCCTGAGCGGGCTCGATGGAATCGGGGTGAGACTGGAGATTAACAAACTAGAGAAAGACGTATCACCGGCACCGGATGGTATTCACCCCAGACTTCTGAAGGAATTACAGAATGAAACTGCAGACCTGTTTCTGGGTGATTTGCATCCTATCGTTTAAAAACAGCCAATGGCACCAGAAGACTGGAGGGTGGCCAATGGGCTCCAGGGTGATGCAGGAAATTACAGACCAGTGAGCCTAATGTCGGTGCTGGGCAAAATGGTACAAGCTGACCACATAGATAGACAGGGTTTAATGGGGGAGATTTTGGAAAGGGAATTTTTTTAGGGGAGTAAATAATAATGCAGACAAAGGTGAGCTGATCAGTGCAGTGTATTTGGATTTTCAGAAGGCATTTACACACTCCTCCATGAGACATTCCTCAGGAAATTGGGAAGTCATGGGATGGGAGGCAGTGACCTGTTGTGGATTGGTAACTGCTTAAAAGACAGGAAACAGAACATAATGAATGCCGTACTGGGTCAGACCAAGGGGCCATCAAGCCCAGCATCCTGTTTCTAACAGTGGCCAATCCAGGTCACAAGTACCTGGCAAGTACCCAAACATTAAATAGATCTCAAGCTGACTATTGCTTATTAATTACTGTCATAGCAGTTTATGGATTTATCCTGTAGGAACTTATACATATTTTTTTTAAAACCCAGCTACACTAACTGTACTAACCACATCCTCTGGCAATGAATTCCAGAGCTTAATTGTGCGCTGAGTGAAAAAGAACTTTCTCCGATTAGTTTTAAATGTGCTACTTGCTAACTTCATGGAGTGCCCCCTAGTCCTTCTATTATTCAAAAGAGTAAATAACCGATTCACATCTACCCGTTCTAGACCTCTCATGATCTTAAACACCTCTATCATATCCCCCCTCAGCCGTCTCTTCTCCAAGCTGAACAGCCCTAACCTCTTTAGTCTTTCCTCATAGGGGAGCTGTTCCATTCCCTTTATCATTTTGGTTGCCCTTCTCTGTACCTTCTCCATCGCAACTATATCTTTTTCGAGATGTGGTGACCAGAATTGTACACAGTATTCAAGGTGCAGTCTCACCATGGAGCGATACAGAGGCATTATGACATTTTCCGTTTTATTCACCATTCCCTTCCTAACAATTCCCAACATTCCTTTTGCTTTTTTGACTGCCGCAGCACACTGAGCCGACGGTTTGATCGTGAGGATAACATGAGGAGGAGGAGGCAGAGGATGAGGGACAGAGTGGAGATTGAGGAAGGCTCGAGGTGTGCGGATGGAGTGAGGAGGGCCGAGTGAAAAGGCAAGAATGGAGTGAGGAGGGTGGAGGCACAGTGAGAAGGAATGGGGGACAGGTCTCTTCCTAATAATTCCTAACATTCTGTTTGCTTTTTTGACTGTAGGAGGGAGCCCTGTGCTGGGGGGGGGGGGGGGGCACCAAATGCTCCTGCACTGGCCCTGAAGTAACAGGAAACCTGCCAGGCACTTGTGACCCAGACTGGCCACTGACAGGGACAGGATGCTGGGCTCCATGGACCTCTTAGGCATTTCTTAGGTTCATAGAATGGGACTGTAACTGATGCAATGAGGAGCGAGGGAGTGGCAGAGCCTGAATGAGAGCCTGATTCTTACCTGTACCTGCTGGAAATCCTTGGAGAAAGCAGAGACCAGAAGGTCAAATCTTTCCTGCCTGCGACTGCACCTGAGCAGTTTCTATTGGGTTATAACTGGTTCACCAGCAAATAAAACACGGGCTGCAAACGCCTGGCACCAGATCAAGGAAAAGCACAGGCATCCTGCCAGAGGGGGCTGGACCGACCCGCAGAGGGCATTACCTCACTCTCGTATTACTGGTTCTCTCATCCAGGGAGAATTCTGCATCCCTAGCACTGATAAACATGGGGCACCCAGGAAGCGTGGACGCCCGTTTTCTCATCCAGGGAGAATTCTGCATCCCTAGTGCTGATAAACATGGGGCACCCAGGAAGCGTGGACGCCCGTTTTCTCATCCAGGGAGAATTCTGCATCCCTAGTGCTGATAAACATGGGGCACCCAGGAAGCGTGGACGCCCGTTTTCTCATCCAGGGAGAATTCTGCATCCCTAGTGCTGAAAAACATGGGGCACCCAGGAAGCGTGGACGCCCGTTTTCTCACCCAGGGAGAATTCTGCATCCTTAGTGCTGATAAACATGGGGCACCCAGGAAGCGTGGACGCCCGTTTTCTCATCCAGGGAGAATTCTGCATCCCTAGTGCTGAAAAACATGGGGCACCCAGGAAGCGTGGACGCCCGTTTTCTCACCCAGAGAGAATTCTGCATCCCTAGTGCTGATAAACATGGGGCACCCAGGAAGCGTGGACGCCCGTTTTCTCATCCAGGGAGAATTCTGCATCCCTAGTGCTGATAAACATGGGGCACCCAGGAAGCGTGGACGCCCGTTTTCTCACCCAGGGAGAATTCTGCATCCCTAGTGCTGATAAACATGGGGCACCCAGGAAGCGTGGACGCCCGTTTTCTCATCCAGAGAGAATTCTGCATCCCTAGCGCTGATAAACATGGGGCACCCAGGAAGCGTGGACGCCCGTTTTCTCACCCAGGGAGAATTCTGCATCCCTAGTGCTGAAAAACATGGGGCACCCAGGAAGCGTGGACGCCCGTTTTCTCATCCAGGGAGAATTCTGCATCCCTAGTGCTGATAAACATGGGGCACCCAGGAAGCGTGGACGCCCGTTTTCTCACCCAGGGAGAATTCTGCATCCCTAGTGCTGAAAAACATGGGGCACCCAGGAAGCGTGGACGCCCGTTTTCTCATCCAGGGAGAATTCTGCATCCCTAGTGCTGATAAACATGGGGCACCCAGGAAGCGTGGACGCCCGTTTTCTCACCCAGAGAGAATTCTGCATCCCTAGTGCTGAAAAACATGGGGCACCCAGGAAGCGTGGACGCCCGTTTTCTCACCCAGAGAGAATTCTGCATCCCTAGTGCTGATAAACATGGGGCACCCAGGAAGCGTGGACGCCCGTTTTCTCACCCAGGGAGAATTCTGCATCCCTAGTGCTGATAAACATGGGGCACCCAGGAAGCGTGGACGCCCGTTTTCTCATCCAGGGAGAATTCTGCATCCCTAGCGCTGATAAACATGGGGCACCCAGGAAGCGTGGACGCCCGTTTTCTCACCCAGAGAGAATTCTGCATCCCTAATGCTGAAAAACATGGGGCACCCAGGAAGCGTGGACGCCCGTTTTCTCACCCAGAGAGAATTCTGCATCCCTAGCGCTGATAAACATGGGGCACCCAGGAAGCGTGGACGCCCGTTTTCTCACCCAGAGAGAATTCTGCATCCCTAGCGCTGATAAACATGGGGCACCCAGGAAGCGTGGACGCCCGTTTTCTCACCCAGGGAGAATTCTGCATCCCTAGCGCTGATAAACATGGGGCACCCAGGAAGCGTGGACGCCCGTTTTCTCACCCAGAGAGAATTCTGCATCCCTAGCGCTGATAAACATGGGGCACCCAGGAAGCGTGGACGCCCGTTTTCTCACCCAGGGAGAATTCTGCATCCCTAGCGCTGATAAACATGGGGCACCCAGGAAGCATGGACGCCCGTTTTCTCACCCAGAGAGAATTCTGCATCCCTAATGCTGAAAAACATGGGGCACCCAGGAAGCGTGGACGCCCGTTTTCTCACCCAGAGAGAATTCTGCATCCCTAGTGCTGAAAAACATGGGGCACCCAGGAAGCGTGGACGCCCGTTTTCTCATCCAGAGAGAATTCTGCATCCCTAGTGCTGAAAAACATGGGGCACCCAGGAAGCGTGGACGCCCGTTTTCTCACCCAGAGAGAATTCTGCATCCCTAGTGCTGATAAACATGGGGCACCCAGGAAGCGTGGACGCCCGTTTTCTCACCCAGGGAGAATTCTGCATCCCTAGTGCTGATAAACATGGGGCACCCAGGAAGCGTGGATGCCCGTTTTCTCATCCAGAGAGAATTCTGCATCCCTAGTGCTGATAAACATGGGGCACCCAGGAAGCGTGGACGCCCGTTTTCTCATCCAGAGAGAATTCTGCATCCCTAGTGCTGAAAACATGGGGCACCCAGGAAGCGTGGACGCCCGTTTTCTCACCCAGGGAGAATTCTGCATCCCTAGTGCTGATAAACATGGGGCACCCAGGAAGCGTGGATGCCCGTTTTCTCACCCAGAGAGAATTCTGCATCCCTAGTGCTGATAAACATGGGGCACCCAGGAAGCGTGGACGCCCGTTTTCTCACCCAGAGAGAATTCTGCATCCCTAGTGCTGATAAACATGGGGCACCCAGGAAGCGTGGACGCCCGTTTTCTCATCCAGAGAGAATTCTGCATCCCTAGTGCTGAAAAACATGGGGCACCCAGGAAGCGTGGACGCCCGTTTTCTCATCCAGAGAGAATTCTGCATCCCTAGTGCTGATAAACATGGGGCACCCAGGAAGCGTGGACGCCCGTTTTCTCGCCCCCACGGTTGATTTATTTATAAGATTTATGAATCGCCTTCCAAAACTTACAAGTCTTTCCAAAGCGATGTACAGGAAAAGTAAATTAAAACAATAAAATAAAGCCATCAATTGTCTCAGAGCAATATTGCAGCGGAGCCTGTATGCGTCCGCATTGCATGCCCGGAACATTTCCCTTACTTTTCATCGCTACCTTAATATCACAACAATTCAAGCAGGAGGAAGGAAGGGGAGCAGGATCTTTGGGTTTTTTTCATGTGCCTTTGGCTCGCTGTATGACTTCATAGCAGCTCCAGGGCAGGCGTTAAAAAGAGTGCATTGCGCGACCGGCGCTTTCCTGCATCGGAGTGTAATAGCTAATAGCCTCATCTACACGGCATTTACACGTGATGAGCGCTGTTAGCTACACGCTAATCCCCTTTTTGCATTCAGTGCCAGTCTAGCGCCTCCGACTGCGGGTTAACTTGTGCAATGGGCTGAGCACACTTTGCTGCATCGGCCCTTTGAAGTATGTAAAACTGTCTCTGAATGTGAGAGACAGCCTGCTTCTCACTCCGCTTGCAAGAATGAGGAAGGATTGTACTTTGCACTGAGAGAGAGCATGCACCAGGCAGACAGAGGGAAGGAAAGAGTGCGAGAGACAGCAGAGAAGTCCAGCTGCCCGACACTTACCGTGGAGTGCTTCCAGTAGTGAATTACCTCTTCTACGTTCTGCAGTGGGTTCAGCAGGAAATGGTCTCGCCACTCGTGCCAGTCTATGGTCATAGTGTCATCTTTATCTATGCTACAAAAAACACAGGCGGAACTTAGTCCTCACTCTCCAAAGCTTTCTCCAACACCCCCCCTCCTCACCTTTATCTGTTTCTCAATGTCCCCCTCTGCAACCTCTCTCTCTGCTGGTATGCTTAATTTCATAGGGTTCTGGACTGCACTTGATGGAGTTCCAGACTGTGCCTGTCTATTTCTGTCTCTTGTGGCATGCCTACCCTGATGGTTTATAGACAGTCTCCCAAGCAGGGCACTCATAATGAGGTTCCAGACTGTACTGTACATCTCTCTCACAGTGTGCTCACACTGATGGGGTTCTGGTCTGCAGTTGATGATGGAGTTCCAGACTGTGCCTGTCTATTTCTGTCTCTCGTGGCATGCCTACCCTGATGGTTTATAGACAGTCTCCCAAGCAGGGCACTCATAATGAGGTTCCAGACTGTACTGTACATCTCTCTCACAGTGTGCTCACACTGATGGGGTTCTGGACTGCACTTGATGGAGTTCCAGACTGTGCCTGTCTATTTCTGTCTCTCGTGGCATGCCTACCCTGATGGTTTATAGACAGTCTCCCAAGCAGGGCACTCATAATGAGGTTCCAGACTGTACTGTACATCTCTCTCACAGTGTGCTCACACTGATGGGGTTCTGGACTGCACTTGATGGAGTTCCAGACTGTGCCTGTCTATTTCTGTCTCTCGTGGCATGCCTACCCTGATGGTTTATAGACAGTCTCCCAAGCAGGGCACTCATAATGAGGTTCCAGACTGTTCTGTACATCTCTCTCACAGTGTGCTCACACTGATGGGGATCTAGATTGCACTTTATCTCCCACATGGTTCACTCTCACTGGCAGAGATTCCACACTGCACTCTGATGAAAGTCATAGTAACATAATTTCTCCCTCGCGTTATGCCCACACAGGGATTTTAGACATCATCTTGTCTACCAAACATTGTGCCCACATTGACAAGGGGTCCAGACTGCACCCCTTCTCACACACAGTGTGTCCACACTGACAAGGGGTTCCAGACTGCACACAGTCTCCCACACGATGCACTCACACTAATGGGAAACCACATTGCGCCCGATCTCCCACATGACGTTCCCACACTGACAGGGGGTTCCAGACTGCACCCCATCTTCCATGCTATGCACTCACACTAATGGGAGACCAGATTGCGCTCGATCTTCCACACTGACAGGGTGTTCCAGAGTGCACCCCATCTTCCACGCTATGCACTCACACTAATGGGAGACCAGATTGCACCCGATCTTCCACATGACTTTCCCACACTGACAGGGGGTTCTAGACTGCACCCCATCTTCCATGCCGTGCACTCACACTAATGGGAGACCAGATTGCGCCCGATCTTCCACACTGACAGGGGGTTCCAGACTGCACCCCATCTTCCATGCCGTGCACTCACACTAATGGGAGACCAGATTGCGCCCGATCTTCCACACTGACAGGGGGTTCCAGACTGCACCCCATCTTCCACGCTATGCACTCACACTAATGGGAGACCAGATTGCACCCGATCTTCCACATGACGTTCCCACACTGACAGGGGGTTCCAGACTGCACCCCATCTTCCATGCCGTGCACTCACACTAATGGGAGACCAGATTGCGCCCGATCTTCCACACTGACAGGGGGTTCCAGACTGCACCCCATCTTCCATGCTATGCACTCACACTAATGGGAGACCAGATTGCACCCGATCTTCCACCCTGACAGGGGGTATCAGATTGCACTTTGTCTCCTTGGTGTGCTCACACTAACGGGGTATCCAGACTGCACCTCTTCCCTCTTACCTCTGCAAGATTTTCTCTGCCTGCTGAAGAGAGATATAGACCCCAAGGCTATGGAAGGTTTGCTGGATCTCGGACACATCGATGTGCCCTGCAGGAGGAGACAAAGAAGGAGAAGAGTGTGGTCACTAGGTGGATGGGGAGGGCTGTCAAACAGAGGGCGTAAGGCAGTGGGGGACAGGTCTTACAGGGCTACATCAGTCGTTCCCTACCATCATTGTTTTTGTCCAGGCTGTGAAACATTAGCAGTAATTTACTTTCTCGCTCCTTCAGGTACCTCGTAAATTCCTCAAAATCCAGCTCTCCATCTTGGTCTGTGTCTCCTCCCTTCAGAATTTCCTGCCAAAGATGAAAAGCCAGACCTGAGAATGAAGCACTCTCTCCCCAAAGAACTACATCACCCCAGATAGGCTAACACGCATGGGCACAACCTTACAGCATGGAAAAAATCCATCAGTCACTCCTAGCAGCGCCGGCTGCAGTCATTCCCTGCATGCCTGGAATTCACTGCAGCTCTGTAATGACCTCACCCCTGTGCTAAATCCACACATCTGTCATTCCTTCTCACCCCTGCACTGACTCCCCACATCTGTAATGTCCTTCTCACCCCTGCACTGACTCCCCACATCGGTAATATCCTTCTCACCCCTGCACTGACTCCCCACATCTGTAATGTCCTTCTCACCCCTGCACTGACTGACTCCCCACATCTGTAATGTCCTCACCCCTGCGCTGACTCCCCACATCTGTAATATCCTCACTCCTGCGCTGACTCCCCACATCTGTAATGTCCTTCTCACCCCAGTGCTGACTCCCCACATCTGTAATGTCCTCACCCCTGCGCTGACTCCCCACATCTGTAATATCCTCACTCCTGCGCTGACTCCCCACATCTGTAATATCCTCACCCCAGTGCTGACTCCCCACATCTGTCATTCCTTTTACCCCTGTGCTGATTCCCTTGTATTGATCCATTCTCCCAGCCTGCACTCACCCTGTTTCTCCCTCCACATGTGTGGATGGAGGGGTGAAGATGTCACAGCATCTCTCAGGCTGGGATGGGAGACTAATCACTGTATATTGATTGTCAGTATCTCCAAAATGGTTTGTTTTGTACACACCATGACTTGTCATAGGCCAGGGGATGCTGGATAATATCTCAAACTCTCAAATTCACTGCTGCATTGTACTAAAGAGCGCCTCCTTCTGGAGTTTATAGGGAAGTGCTATTCTCTCCTAACCTTCTAGGGCTGCCAACAGGTGGGGGTTTTA
Organism: Rhinatrema bivittatum; assembly: GCF_901001135.1. NCBI lineage: Eukaryota > Metazoa > Chordata > Amphibia > Gymnophiona > Rhinatrematidae > Rhinatrema > Rhinatrema bivittatum. The sequence goes on from NC_042633.1 coordinate 44,299,182, forward strand.
AGGATATCCCTAATGAATATGCATAGCATAGATTTGCATACACTCTGCTTCCATTGTATGCAGATCTGTCTCATGCATATTCATTAGGAATATCCTGTAGACCGGACCTGTTGAAGACCACTGATACGGGGTGTAACATGCACAGGCAATGCAGCGAGATGTGCCTGGAAATGTTTTAATCAGGCCAGTGGTGCCCAATACATTCGGGACTAATTCTGCGTCTTTCTGCCACATCTCCCTGGTCTCTGATTGCATCATCTCCCTCTCTCCTCGCGGAATAGTCTCTTGGTAACGCCATTCTTGGATTTTTCTCTTTACCTCTATGTCCAGTTTTCTGGCACAGAGCTTATTATGGGTTGGTATGGGAATATCCTGTGTGGATGTTACCTCAAGCAATAAGGTTTATAAGTAACGTCTCTCCCAGCTGTAGGCAGGGGATAGGAGGGAGGTGTAACCAGCACCCAGGAGGGAGAGCAGACACGCTGCCAACTTTATACAAAAACAGCATGTGGGCTGCAGCTAATTATAAATGCTGGCACGGTGTAGGAAAGAACAGCAGAGCCCTGAAGGCCTCACGTCTGCACACATGTAAACCTGTTCTGTGTCTCTGGCTGTATGTGGCTCTTATTTAAAAAAGGATCCAGGGGCGATCCGGGAAACTATAGACCAGTGAGCCTGACTTCAGTGCCGGGAATAATAGTGGAAACTATTCTCAAGATCAAAATCGTAGAGCATATAGAAAGACATGGTTTAATGGAACAAAGTCAGCATGGCTTTACCCAAGGGAAGTCTTGCCTAACAAATCTGCTTCACTTTTTTGAAGGAGTTAATAAACATGTGGATAAAGGTGAACCGGTAGATGTAGTATACTTGGATTTTCAGAATGCGTTTGACAAAGTTCCTCATGAGAGGCTTCTAGGAAAAGTAAAAAGTCATGGGATAGGTGGCGATGTCCTTTCGTGGATTGCAAACTGGCTAAAAGACAGGAAACAGAGTAGGATTAAATGGGCAATTTTCTCAGTGGAAGGGAGTGAACAGTGGAGTGCCTCAGGGATCTGTATTGGGACCCTTACTGTTCAATATATTTATAAATGATCTGGAAAGAAATACGACGAGTGAGGTTATCAAATTTGCAGATGTTACAAAATTATTCAGAGTAGTTAAATCACAAGCAGATTGTGATAAATTGCAGGAAGACCTTGTGAGGCTGGAAAATTGGGCATCCAAATGGCAGATGAAATTTAATGTGGACAAGTGCAAGGTGTTGCATATAGGGAAAAATAACCTATGCTATAATTACACAATGTTAGGTTCCATATTAGGTGCTACAACCCAAGAAAGAGATCTAGGTGTCACAGTGGATAACACATTGAAATCGTCGGCTCAGTGTGCTGCAGCAGTCAAAAAAGCAAACAGAATGTTGGGAATTATTAGGAAGGGAATGGTGAATAAAACGGAAAATGTCATAATGCCTCTGTATCGCTCCATGGTGAGACCGCACCTTGAATACTGTGTACGATTCTGGTCGCTGCATCTCAAAAAAGATATAATTGTGATGGAGAAGGTACAGAGAAGGGCAACCAAAATGATAAGGGGAATGGAACAGCTCCCCTATGAGGAAAGACTAAAGAGGTTAGGACTTTTCAGCTTGGAGAAGAGACGACTGAGGGGGGATATGATAGAGGTGTTTAAGATCATGAGAGGTCTAGAACGGGTAGATGTGACTCGGTTATTTACTCTTTCGAATAATAGAAGGACTAGGGGGCACTCCATGAAGTTAGCATGGGGCACATTTAAGACTAATCGGAGAAAGTTCTTTTTCACTCAACGCACAATAAAGCTCTGGAATTTGTTGCCAGAGGACGTGGTTAGTGCAGTTAGTGTAGCTGGGTTCAAAAAAGCTTTGGATAAGTTCTTGGAGGAGAAGTCCATTAATGGCTATTAATCAAGTTTACTTAGGGAATAGCCACTGCCATTAATTGCATCAGTGGCATGGGATCTTCTTAGTGTTTGGGTAATTGCCAGGTTCTTGTGGCCTGGTTTGGCCTCTGTTGGAAACAGGATGCTGGGCTTGATGGACCCTTGGTCTGACCCAGCATGGCATGTTCTTATGTTCTTGTGTGAAACTCTGTGTGTGTGAGTGTGTCCCATCGCAAGCGCATCAGTGCTTCACATAACCCCCCCCAAAAAAAAACAAAACAAAACCAAGGCATTGCACAGTACTGCACCTCGCACTCCCCAAGGACCCCGGACAGTGCTGTGCGTGATCCTCCTCTCCGCCTCAGCCCCTACAGATCCCACCCATGGGCCCCTGGCACTGCTATGCCTGGACTCCATTCATCCGTTATGCTCCCAGGTTCCTGTCAGTGCTAACCTTGGTCCATCCCCCCCCCCCCCCCCCGGCCCTGATAGTGCTGCATAACACCACCCCCATAAGCCGTCATCAGGGGCCCCACAGGCCTGTCAATGCTTTGCCTGGTCCTCTGTCGGCCCATCTATCCCCCAGAGGTCCATGGCATTGCTGCGACCTCCTGACAGTACTGCATGTGGCCCCCATGAGTCTTGTCTATCCTCCTATGCTCGGGTCCCCGCAGATCCATCTGTCCCTGCTGCACTTGTCTCCTGGCTGTGGTCACCACAGCAGGGGCATGGCCTACACTAGGGGCCCTGCAGGCCTGTCAGAATTGAAACTGAAGAGGCATGGGTCAGTCCAGCAGCAGCAGCAGCAGCAGATATTCAGCCCCACTATCCTCCGGTAAGCAAGGAAAGCTGTGTGTGCGGGGGAGAGGGGAGGGGAGGTCACTGCAGGGCCCAGAAGTGCGCACATTGGGTCATCGTCCATTCCCAGGCCTGCACCAGGCAAGACAGAGAGGGAGGGGCCGTGAAGGAGAGGATGGGAGGTGGATCCTGGGGCCAGAGAGAGATGGAAAGATCATAGGCGGGGGAGAGGGGAGGTCACTGCAGGGCCCAGAAGTGCGCACATTGGCTCATGGGCCATTCCCAGGCCTGCAGCAGGCAAGACAGAGAGGGAGGGGCCGTGAAGGAGAGGATGGGAGGTGGATCCTGGGGCCAGAGAGAGACGGAAGGATCATAGGAGGGGGAGAGGGGAGGTCACTGCAGGGCCCAGAAGTGCGCACATTGGCTCATGGGCCATTCCCAGGCCTGCAGCAGACAAGACAGAGAGGGAGGGGCCGTGAAGGAGAGGATGGGAGGTGGATCCTGGGGCCAGAGAGAGATGGAAGGATCATAGGAGGGGGAGAGGGGAGGTCACTGCAGGGCCCAGAAGTGCACACATTGGCTCATGGGCCATTCCCAGGCCTGCAGCAGACAAGACAGAGAGGGAGGGGCCGTGAAGGAGAGGATGGGAGGTGGATCCTGGGGCCAGAGAGAGATGGAAGGATCATAGGAGGGGGAGAGGGGAGGTCACTGCAGGGCCCAGAAGTGCACACATTGGCTCATGGGCCATTCCCAGGCCTGCAGCAGACAAGACTGAGAGGGAGGGGCCGTGAAGGAGAGGATGGGAGGTGGATCCTGGGGCCAGAGAGAGACAGAAGGATCATAGGAGGGGGAGAGGGGAGGTCACTGCAGGGCCCAGAAGTGCACACATTGGCTCATGGGCCATTCCCAGGCCTGCAGCAGACAAGACAGAGAGGGAGGGGCCGTGAAGGAGAGGATGGGAGGTGGATCCTGGGGCCAGAGAGAGACGGAAGGATCATAGGAGGGGGAGAGGGGAGGTCACTGCAGGGCCCAGAAGTGCACACATTGGGTCATCGTCCATTCCCAGGCCTGCAGCAGACAAGACAGAGAGGGAGGGGCCGTGAAGGAGAGGATGGGAGGTGGATCCTGGGGCCAGAGAGAGATGGAAGGATCATAGGAGGGGGAGAGGGGAGGTCACTGCAGGGCCCAGAAGTGCACACATTGGGTCATCGTCCATTCCCAGGCCTGCAGCAGACAAGACTGAGAGGGAGGGGCCATGAAGGAGAGGATGGGAGGTGGATCCTGGGGCCAGAGAGAGATGGAAGGATCATAGGAGGGGGAGAGGGGAGGTCACTGCAGGGCCCAGAAGTGCGCACATAGGCTCATGGGCCATTCCCAGGCCTGCAGCAGACAAGACTGAGAGGGAGGGGCCGTGAAGGAGAGGATGGGAGGTGGATCCTGGGGCCAGAGAGAGACAGAAGGATCATAGGCGGGGAGGGGAGGTCACTGCAGGGTCCAGAAGTGCGCACATTGGGTCATCGTCCATTCCCAGGCCTGCAGCAGACAAGACTGAGAGGGAGGGGCCGTGAAGGAGAGGATGGGAGGTGGATCCTGGGGCCAGAGAGAGACAGAAGGATCATAGGAGGGGGAGAGGGGAGGTCACTGCAGGGCCCAGAAGTGCGCACATTGGCTCATGGGCCATTCCCAGGCCTGCAGCAGACAAGACTGAGAGGGAGGGGCCGTGAAGGAGAGGATGGGAGGTGGATCCTGGGGCCAGAGACAGATGGAAGGATCATAGGAGGGGAGGTCACTGCAGGGCCCAGAAGTGCGCACATTGGCTCATGGGCCATTCCCAGGCCTGCACCAGGCAAGACTGAGAGGGAGGGGCCGTGAAGGAGAGGATGGGAGGTGGATCCTGGGGCCAGAGAGAGACAGAAGGATCATAGGAGGGGGAGAGGGGAGGTCACTGCAGGGCCCAGAAGTGCACACATTGGCTCATGGGCCATTCCCAGGCCTGCAGCAGACAAGACTGAGAGGGAGGGGCCGTGAAGGAGAGGATGGGAGGTGGATCCTGGGGCCAGAGAGAGATGGAAGGATCATAGGCGGGGGAGAGGGGAGGTCACTGCAGGGCCCAGAAGTGCACACATTGGGTCATGGGCCATTCCCAGGCCTGCAGCAGACAAGACTGAGAGGGAGGGGCCGTGAAGGAGAGGATGGGAGGTGGATCCTGGGGCCAGAGAGAGACGGAAGGATCATAGGCGGGGGAGAGGGGAGGTCACTGCAGGGCCCAGAAGTGCGCACATTGGCTCATGGGCCATTCCCAGGCCTGCAGCAGACAAGACTGAGAGGGAGGGGCCGTGAAGGAGAGGATGGGAGGTGGATCCTGGGGCCAGAGAGAGATGGAAGGATCATAGGCGGGGGAGAGGGGAGGTCACTGCAGGGCCCAGAAGTGCGCACATTGGCTCATGGGCCATTCCCAGGCCTGCAGCAGACAAGACTGAGAGGGAGGGGCCGTGAAGGAGAGGATGGGAGGTGGATCCTGGGGCCAGAGAGAGACGGAAGGATCATAGGAGGGGGAGAGGGGAGGTCACTGCAGGGCCCAGAAGTGCACACATTGGGTCATCGTCCATTCCCAGGCCTGCACCAGGCAAGACTGAGAGGGAGGGGCCGTGAAGGAGAGGATGGGAGGTGGATCCTGGGGCCAGAGAGAGACGGAAGGATCATAGGAGGGGGAGAGGGGAGGTCACTGCAGGGCCCAGAAGTGCACACATTGGGTCATCGTCCATTCCCAGGCCTGCACCAGGCAAGACTGAGAGGGAGGGGCCGTGAAGGAGAGGATGGGAGGTGGATCCTGGGGCCAGAGAGAGATGGAAGGATCATAGGCGGGGAGGGGAGGTCACTGCAGGGCCCAGAAGTGCACACATTGGCTCATGGGCCATTCCCAGGCCTGCACCAGGCAAGACTGAGAGGGAGGGGCCGTGAAGGAGAGGATGGGAGGTGGATCCTGGGGCCAGAGAGAGACGGAAGGATCATAGGCGGGGGAGAGGGGAGGTCACTGCAGGGCCCAGAAGTGCGCACATTGGCTCATGGGCCATTCCCAGGCCTGCAGCAGGCAAGACTGAGAGGGAGGGGCCGTGAAGGAGAGGATGGGAGGTGGATCCTGGGGCCAGAGAGAGACGGAAGGATCATAGGCGGGGGAGAGGGGAGGTCACTGCAGGGCCCAGAAGTGCACACATTGGCTCATGGGCCATTCCCAGGCCTGCACCAGGCAAGACTGAGAGGGAGGGGGCCGTGAAGGAGAGGATGGGAGGTGGATCCTGGGGCCAGAGAGAGACAGAAGGATCATAGGCGGGGGAGAGGGGAGGTCACTGCAGGGCCCAGAAGTGCACACATTGGCTCATGGGCCATTCCCAGGCCTGCAGCAGACAAGACAGAGAGGGAGGGGCCGTGAAGGAGAGGATGGGAGGTGGATCCTGGGGCCAGAGAGAGACGGAAGGATCATAGGAGGGGGAGAGGGGAGGTCACTGCAGGGCCCAGAAGTGCGCACATTGGCTCATGGGCCATTCCCAGGCCTGCAGCAGACAAGACTGAGAGGGAGGGGCCGTGAAGGAGAGGATGGGAGGTGGATCCTGGGGCCAGAGAGAGACGGAAGGATCATAGGAGGGGGAGAGGGGAGGTCACTGCAGGGCCCAGAAGTGCGCACATTGGCTCATGGGCCATTCCCAGGCCTGCACCAGGCAAGACTGAGAGGGAGGGGCCGTGAAGGAGAGGATGGGAGGTGGATCCTGGGCCAGAGAGAGACGGAAGGATCATAGGCGGGGAGGGGAGGTCACTGCAGGGCCCAGAAGTGCGCACATTGGCTCATGGGCCATTCCCAGGCCTGCACCAGGCAAGACTGAGAGGGAGGGGCCGTGAAGGAGAGGATGGGAGGTGGATCCTGGGGCCAGAGAGAGACGGAAGGATCATAGGCGGGGAGGGGAGGTCACTGCAGGGCCCAGAAGTGCGCACATTGGCTCATGGGCCATTCCCAGGCCTGCAGCAGGCAAGACTGAGAGGGAGGGGCCGTGAAGGAGAGGATGGGAGGTGGATCCTGGGGCCAGAGAGAGACAGAAGGATCATAGGCGGGGGAGAGGGGAGGTCACTGCAGGGCCCAGAAGTGCGCACATTGGCTCATGGGCCATTCCCAGGCCTGCACCAGGCAAGACTGAGAGGGAGGGGCCGTGAAGGAGAGGATGGGAGGTGGATCCTGGGGCCAGAGAGAGACGGAAGGATCATAGGAGGGGAGGGGAGGTCACTGCAGGGCCCAGAAGTGCGCACATTGGGTCATCGTCCATTCCCAGGCCTGCAGCAGACAAGACTGAGAGGGAGGGGCCGTGAAGGAGAGGATGGGAGGTGGATCCTGGGGCCAGAGAGAGACGGAAGGATCATAGGAGGGGGAGAGGGGAGGTCACTGCAGGGCCCAGAAGTGCACACATTGGGTCATCGTCCATTCCCAGGCCTGCAGCAGACAAGACTGAGAGGGAGGGGCCGTGAAGGAGAGGATGGGAGGTGGATCCTGGGGCCAGAGAGAGAGACGGAAGGATCATAGGCGGGGGAGAGGGGAGGTCACTGCAGGGCCCAGAAGTGCGCACATTGGCTCATGGGCCATTCCCAGGCCTGCAGCAGACAAGACAGAGAGGGAGGGGCCGTGAAGGAGAGGATGGGAGGTGGATCCTGGGGCCAGAGAGAGATTGAGGGATCATAGGCGCAGAGGCCTGGCTCTTGAAAGATGCCTTTCTCTGTTCATACCTTTACTTGGGGATTTATTTTAAATTGTTTAATGTTGTTATTTCTTTGATTATAATTAGGGACTCTGTTTACAGATTTAAGTTTATTTTTCCTGGGCTTCTCAATGTTATAATAAAAAAATGTAGAACAAACAGGAAAAAAAAAATCACTGATTTCTTGTTTATTACATTGAATTTCCCAGGAAAACTTATTTTGTTATTTCATGGTTATTGTTCTCCACCCTGGATGTCTGGAAGGGCAATAAATAGAAGGGAGAGGTGCTGTTGGGGTGGGATGAGGAATAGGAGGGAGAGAAGAGAAGCAATGGTGGGAGGAAATGCCCGGGGGCTATGTGGTTAGGAAGGAGGGGTGCTGGGGCTCCGGGAGCAAGAGGACTCAGGAAGGTGCAATGGAGAGAGAAGACCCAGGATTAGGGGCCCCTTCCCAGGTCCTCCCTGGGCCCCCAATTTTGCCCGCCCAGGTTAAACTCTGGCACTGCCAAAAAAAAACCCAGTCCTGTCTAACCCCACTATAGATACAGGGGCATTGTGCCCCTCCTCACTGCAGATGCACAGCACTGTGCCCCTCTCTATCCTCACTGTAAATCCAGGAGCTTGTGCCTCTCCCCCTCCTAACTGAGGTTACAGGGGCCTGTGCCCCTGCGCTCAGTGCTGGAACACAGGTTCATCACGCACATCTTCTCTGGGCAGGTATACACATCTCTCTCCTCATCTATACCCTGTCAGCACTAGCACACACCTCCTGCTCAGGGTCGGTTCAGAGGTTAATGCCTCTAACCTTGTCACTGCTGGTACAAAGAACTTCATACGTGCTCAGCATTGGTACACAGATTCATGCTCCTCACACTGTCACTGCGGGTACATATAAATTCTCAATAATTCATCATTGGTACACAGGTTCAGGCCTAGAACCCTGTTACTGCTGGTACATGGAACCTCTCACTAGCTCATCATTGGTACACAGGTTCATGCTCCTCACCCTCTCACTAGCTCATCATTGGTACACAGATTCATGCTCCTCACCCTCTCACTAACTCATCATTGGTAACCAGATTCATGCTCCTCACCCTCTCACTAGCTCATCATTGGTACACAGATTCATGCTCCTCACCCTCTCACTAACTCATCATTGGTACACAGATTCATGCTCTTCACCCTTGTCACTGCTGGTACATGGAACCTCTCACTAGCTCATCATTGGTGCACAGATTCATGCTCCTCACCCTCTCACTAGCTCATCATTGGTACACAGATTCATGCTCCTCACTCTCTCACTAACTCATCATTGGTACACAGATTCATGCTCCTCACCCTCTCACTAGCTCATCATTGGTACACAGATTCATGCTGCTCACCCTTGTCACTACTGGTACATGGAACCTCTCACTAGCTCATCATTGGTACACAGATTCATACTCCTCACCCTCTCACTAGCTCATCATTGGTACACAGATTCATGCTCCTCACCCTCTCACTAGCTCATCATTGGTACACAGATTCATGCTCCTCACCCTCTCACTAGCTCATCATTGGTACACAGATTCATGCTCCTCACCCTCTCACTAGCTCATCATCGGTACACAGATTCATGCTCCTCACCCTTTCACTGCTGGTACATGGAACCTCTCACTTACTGCTGGTACATGGAACCTCTCACTAGCTCATCATTGGTACACATTCATGGCTCTAGTTCTATTACTGCTGGTACATGGAACCTCTCACTAGTTCATCATTGTTACACATTCATGGCTCTAGTTCTGTTACTGCTGGTACATGGAACCTCTCACTAGCTCAGCATTGGTACACAGATTCATGGCTCTAGTTCTGTTACTGCAGGTACATGGAACCTCTCACTAGTTCATCATTGGTACACAGATTCATGCTCCTCACCCTGTTACTGCTGGTACATGGAACCTCTCACTAGCTCATCATTGGTACACATATTCATGGCTCTAGTTCTATTACTGCTGGTACATGGAACCTCTCACTAGTTCATCATTGGTACACAGATTCATGGCTCTAGTTCTGTTACTGCAGGTACATGGAACCTCTCACTAGTTCATCATTGGTACACAGATTCATGCTTCTCACCCTGTTACTGCTGGTACATGGAACCTCTCACTAGCTCAGCATTGGTACACAGATTCATGCTCCTCACCCTGTTACTGCTGGTACATGGAACCTCTCACTAGCTCATCATTGGTACACATATTCATGGCTCTAGTTTGTCACTGCTGGTACATGGAACCTCTCACTAGTTCATCATTGGTACACAGATTCATGCTCCTCACCCTGTTACTGCTGGTACATGGAACCTCTCACTAGCTCAGCATTGCTACACAGATTCATGCTCCTCACCCTGTCACTGCGGGTACATGGAACCTCTCACTAGCTCATCATTGGTACACATATTCATGGCTCTAGTTCTGTTACTGCAGGTACATGGAACCTCTCACTAGTTCATCATTGGTACACAGATTCATGCTCCTCACCCTGTTACTGCTGGTACATGGAACCTTTCATTAGCTCATCATTGGTACACATATTCATGGCTCTAGTTCTGTTACTGCAGGTACATGGAACCTCTCACTAGTTCATCATTGGTACACAGATTCATGCTCCTCACCCTGTTACTGCTGGTACATGGAACCTCTCACTAGCTCATCATTGGTACACATATTCATGGCTCTAGTTCTGTCACTGCTGGTACATGGAACCTCTCACTAGTTCATCATTGGTACACAGATTCATGCTCCTCACCCTGTTACTGCTGGTACATGGAACCTCTCACTAGCTCAGCATTGGTACACAGATTCATGCTCCTCACCCTGTCACTGCGGGTACATGGAACCTCTCACTAGCTCATCATTGGTACACATATTCATGGCTCTAGTTCTGTTACTGCAGGTACATGGAACCTCTCACTATTTCATCATTGGTACACAGATTCATGCTCCTCACCCTGTTACTGCTGGTACATGGAACCTTTCACTAGCTCATCATTGGTACACATATTCATGGCTCTAGTTCTGTCACTGCTGGTACATGGAACCTCTCACTAGTTCATCATTGGTACACAGATTCATGCTCCTCACCCTGTTACTGCTGGTACATGGAACCTCTCACTAGCTCAGCATTGGTACACAGATTCATGCTCCTCACCCTGTCACTGCTGGTACATGGAACTTCTCACTAGCTCATCATTGGTAACCAGATTCATGCTCCTCACCCTCTCACTAGCTCATCATTGGTACACAGATTCATGCTCCTCACCCTGTCACTGCGGGTACATGGAACCTCTCACTAGCTCAGCATTGGTACACAGATTCATGCTCCTCACCCTGTCACTGCGGGTACATGGAACCTCTCACTAGCTCAGCATTGGTACACAGATTCATGCTCCTCACCCTCTCACTAGCTCAGCATTGGTACACAGATTCATGCTCCTCACCCTGTCACTGCGGGTACATGGAACCTCTCACTAGCTCAGCATTGGTACACAGATTCATGCTCCTCACCCTGTTACTGCTGGTACATGGAACCTCTCACTAGCTCATCATTGGTACACATATTTATGGCTCTAGTTCTGTCACTGCTGGTACACAGAATCTCTCATCAACTCATCATTGGTACACAGGTTCAGGCCTCTAACCCTGAATGAAACTCCTGGGAGGACGACTCAGAACTAACATCAGGAAATATTTCTTCATGGAGAGGGTGTTGGATGCCTGGAATGCCCTTCTGGAGGAGGAGGTGAAGACAAAAATGGTGAAAGATTTCAAAGAGGCATGGGATAAACACTGTGGATCCCTAAAGGCTTGAGAATGGAAGAGGAAAAAGGTGCACGGGGGTAACTGGGGGTAACTTGCTGATAGGGTGGTTACTACTCTTAAGTCTGTATGCTGTTGATGCAACTCCATCATTGCTTTCTGCTTCAGTGCAAAAGGTAACGGGGAATTAGATTCAAACAGCAACCAACAAGGGCCTTGACTCTGAGAGTCTGGGAAACTGATAATTATAAAGGTGGTTTGTATGGCCAGCAGTTACTGCCGTAAGCTTGCCGGGCAGACTGGATGCACCATTTGTTCCTTTTCTATCGTCATTTCTGTGTCACTGCTGGTACATAGAACCTCTCTCCTGCTGAGCCCCTCACCCTGTCGTTGCTGGTACAGAGAACATCTCAACTTCTCGGCCCTGGTCCACGGGTTCATGCCTCTATCCCCTGTCACTGCTGGTACACAGAATCTCTTACCTGCTCAGCATTGTTAAACAGGTTCATGCCCATCGCTGCCAGCCCCTCACGAAGCTCATTGATATCCACCCGTCCATCCTTATTGGTGTCCAGTTGCTGAAATAGGCTGGCCCAGCGCTTCTCCCGCTCAGTGTCCCTGCCCTCCTGACACACGGCTACCAGCTTCACCATCTCTGCCAGGTGCACTAAGCTGCTTGCAGGAAGCGGATTACCCTCATGATTCCTGCAGGGCCCTGCCACTCACCCCTAACCCATGAGTCTGCGGTCAGTGCCCCCAGCTGCAGGGCCGCTGCCAGACCAGGGTTCCTGCTATCTCTCTCTCTCAGGAGAAACTCCTCTGTGCAATGGCAAAGGCAGCGGCAGAAGAGGGAAATGCAGCTAAAAAGCTGTTTCACGCCCCTTCCTTCGCTGAAAAACTGTCCTCTCGCCCAGAGCCAGAGCCCACCACGACTAACGATGCCCGATGAAAGCACTTTAATGTTCCCAGAAGGAACAGTGTAAAGGGGTCAGTACAGAAGCACTAATTAGTACAATTTATGGTAATTAAAGGACACTGGAGCTTTCTCAACGTAAACCTCTGGAAAATGCTAATGCATCTTTTCCTCACCAGCTGGGCTGCATGGGAGCTGTCTTTTATGACTCAAAGCAGAGTGCATGGAGCTTTCCCCCCCTTAGTGAATCAGCTGAGGCAGTAACAGGGTCACTAGGAGCAGCAGCAGGATCTGAAGGCTGCCTTCCCCGGTTTGTAGCCCTCGGCTGCTCCTCTCCCTAGCCAGCCTGCTTTAAGCTAGTGACAGAGTCTGCATGATCAATGTGACCGATGCAGCCAACGTAATATCTAGAACACTGGTTCCCAATCCTGTTCTGGGGACCCCCCCCCAGCCAGTCGGGTTTTCAGGATATCCACACTGAATATGCATGCACTGCCTCCATAACATGCAAATCTTCTCTCATGCATATTCATTGTGGGGTCCCCAGGACAGGGGCTGGGAAGCACTGATGTAGAACGATTACGCTAAAAGGGCAGGAAGGAGAATGTGTCTCTCCTCCCCCCTCCACTTCCTGCTTCTTTCTGCATTATCTCACCCTCCCACCTCACTCTTTGCAGCCCAAGCCTGCACAAACCCAAAGATCAAGAACTGGTTTCCTGTAATGCAAATCGGGAGCCTGCCTAAGGGGTGGGACTGAGGTCTCCCAGCTGTTCCTGCAACAACCCTGGAGGGAGGGAGAGAGCACAACCTCCTGTTCCCAGCTCACACCTACCCCCCCCCCAACTCCTTCCTTCCACATAGTCTAAAAGGTGCTTTATCTCTCTCTCTGGGTTTTTTTTTTTTAGCACTGCATTTAATTACTCATCTTTTAAGGCAATCGACAATTCAGGTATGGTGGGTAGGTCCCTTCCCAGGAGAGCTTACTAAGTGATTTAACCAAGGTTACAAGGACTTTCAGCAGGATTGGAAGCTCAGTTGTCAGCTCCTCCGCCCTCCCCTGCCGTAACCACCAGGAGACTCAGACCTTACCTAGGTTGTAGTCTTAGAGTGCACTGCTGAATAAATGATTCATAGCAATACAAGCAGAAGATTACAGATTTAACTAAGAACGGCTGGCACAAGAGCTGCAGAGAAAACCTACAGCTTATTTCGGCTGCAATAGAAATACTTAGGAGGCATGCAATATTCCCTCTCTGCTGATAAGCCTTCATGTGGAGTGGCATTATCTGTTTTTTATCGTAACAGAAATGGGACTAACTGCAGAATTCACATTTGGATGTGCCTCCTCTCCCCATTATTATTTGTACTATCCCTGGAGCCTTATAATTAGAGTTATACAAGAAAACTGAGGGGACTGTGGGTATTCCTTTGGGTTCTGATAATTTCAAGATTGTTGCTTTTGCAGATGATGGATTGGATTTGATTGCAAATCCCAAACCCTCACTGGGCTGCTTTAGAGAAGATTTCCACCAGTTTGGGAAATGTTCACGCTTTAATATTTCCAAGTCTGAGGTTTTGCCTTTCCCAAAAACAATACAGAGTTGTGGGGGGGATAATTTTCCCTTCAAATTGATTTCGGGCACTTTCAGGTACTTGGGTATTTAAGTTGCCAGAGAAGTTGAACTTCCTTTATGAACTTAATGCCTGCATTGCTGGAGTATTCAAAGCTTAAATTCAGCACTGGCAAAATGTACCTCTTTCTTTGGTTGCGCGTACAAACCTATATAAAATGGTGATTTTTCCTTGGAGGCTAAATGCCCTTCAAACTTTCCTACTTCATCTATTTCAAAAAGATATTAAGAAATTAGACACTTTACTTTTAAAACTTTTATGGAAAGGAGCTAAGTTAAAAAGCCCGCGAGGGAGGCAGTTGGACCATTAGATGATCAAAGGGTAAAAGGAGCATTTAGGGGTGACAAAGCCATAGCAGAGAGACTACATGAATATTTTGCTTCAGTATTCACTGAGGAAGATGTAAGAGATATACCCATGCCAGAAATGATATTCAGAGGAATTGAAACAAATCTCAGTGAACCTGGAAGATGTGCTAGGAAAAATTGACAAACTAAAGAGTAGCAAATCACCTGGACCAGATGGTAAACATCCCAGCGTGCTGAAAGAACTGAGAAATGAAGCTGAGGACCTGCTATTGGAAATTTATAAACTATCAATAATATCATCTACGGTACCTGAAGACTGGAGGGTTGCCAATGTAAAATCAATTTTTAAAAAGGAATTAAGGTGTGATCCAGGAAACTACAGAACAGCGAGTCTGATGTCTATGCCAGGCAAAATGGTAGAAATTATCATAAAGAACAAAATTGCTGAACATATAAACATAGTTTAATGAGGCAAAGCCAACATGGATTTAGCCAAGGGAAGTTTTGCCTGACAAATTTGCTACATTTTTTTAATGGAGTTTATAAACCTGTGGATAAAGGTGAACCAGGTGATACAGTGTATCTGGATTTCCAGAAAACTTTTGACAAAGTCCCTCATGAGAGACTTCTTAGGAAATTAGAAATTCATGGGATAGGGGGCAGTGTCCTATTGTGGATTGGGAACTGGTTAAAAGATAGAAAACAGAGAGTAGGGCTAAATGGTAAATTTTCCCAATGGAGGAAGGTGAATAGAGGAGGCCCCAGGGATCTGTTCTGCAACCAATGCTTTTTAATATATTTATAAATGACTTGGAAATGGGAACAATAAGTGAGGAGATCAAATTTTCCAATGACACAAAATTATTCAAAGTTGTTAAATCACAAGAGGATTGTGAGAAATGGCAAGAGAACATTGCAAAGCTGGGAGACTGGGAATGCAAATTAAATTTAATGTGGACAAGTGCAAAGTGATGCACTTAGGGAAGAGAAACCCAAATTATAGAGACACAATGCAAGGTTCCACATTAGGAGTCACCACTCAGGAAAAGGATCTAGGGGTCATCATTGATGATACGCTAAAATATTCTGCTCAGTGTGCAGCAGCAGCCAAGAAAGCAAACCAAATGCTGGGGATTATTAGGACAGGAATGGAGAATAAAACAGAGAATATCCTAATGCCCCTGTATCCCTCCATGGTGCATCCTCATCCTGAGTACTGTGTGCAGTTCTGGTCCCTGCATCTCAAAAAAGATAGAGCAGAATTGGAAAAGGTACAGAGAAGGGCGACCAAAATGATAAAGGGGAATGGAACAGCTCCCCTATGAGGAAAGACTAAAGAGGTTAGGACTTTTCAGCTTGGAGAAGAGATGGCTGAGGGGGGATATGACAGAGATGTTTAAAATCATGAGCGGAGTGGAACGAGTAATCAGTGAAAAGTACAAAGACCAGGACACATACAATGAAGTTACTGGTTAATTCAGTTAAAACTAATAAGAAAATATTTTTTTTGCTCAATGCATGATTAAGCTCTGGAATTTGTTGCAGAGGATGTGGTGAAAGCTATTAGTACATCTGCATTTAAATAAGGTTAGGACAAGTTCCTGGAGGAAAAGTCCATTAACCATTATTAAGGTGGAGTTGCAGAAATCCACAGCTTAGCCCTGGGATAAGCAGCCTGGGATCTCTCTACCCCTTGGGATCTGCCAGGGACTTGTGACCTGTTGGAAACAGGATGCTGGGCTTGATGGACCCTTGGTCTGACTCAGTATGGCAATTTCTTATGTTCCCAATGGTTGAATTTGGAATGGGATGGGGGGGGGGGGGGGGGAAATTAGCCTTTCCAAATTTGGAAGTGTATAATGTTGCCTGAGGGATTGGTTGTTTCTACCTCTTGCTCTGTTGATACTAGGATGGAGTCAGCCATAACCTCTCCTCTCTCTATGTTATACTTTACACGGTGATGGAAGCAGGCTGACTGAAGGAATTAGCTCCAGCACGTAGTCTGTGGAAAAACACAGTCACGACATTTGGAAGAAATCCAGAAGCCTTACCTTTTTTGTCCATACAGGGCAATAAAGATTTCCCGGCAGGAGACCGGGTTAAGACTTTTCTGTGGATCACATAGATACAGCACCTATTAGGACCCGAGGGTGGGATTTTGACATTTCAACAATTAAAGGGCTTATTTACGACGGAGACGTTACACAGGGACTATAAAGAGGTCTCAGTTTAAATGTGAGCAGTTATTGTTAGGGAAGGAGAGGGATGACGTTTCCATTTCAAAACTTCAAAAAGCTTTTCAGAACACAGACAAACCCAAGTCTTGCAGCGATTTGCCAGAGAATTGCCGTTTATCCTGTCCTCAGACACCTTATTGAAGTATTTTAAAAGGAAAAGAAGTCTTAGAGGGAAAGTGTACCTGAGAGAGATGTTTTTTAAATTCTTGCCTAGGGCTTACAAGGCCCACCTAACCGAGCCAGACACCTGCCAGAAATGCACGACGGCTCCGGGATCTTTCCTGCACGGATGAAAGCCAAAAGGACGGCCCGCCTAACAGTCCCAGACACCTGCCAGAAATGCACGACGGCTCCGGGATCTTTCCTGCACGGATGAAAGCCAAAAGGACGGCCCGCCTAACAGTCCCAGACACCTGCCAGAAATGCACGACGGCTTCCGGGATCTTTCCTGCACGGATGAAAGCCAAAAGGACGGCCCGCCTAACCGTCCCAGACACCTGCCAGAAATGCACGACGGCTCCGGGATCTTTCCTGCACGGATGAAAGCCAAAAGGACGGCCCGCCTAACCATCCCAGACACCTGCCAGAAATGCACGACGGCTCCGGGATCTTTCCTGCACGGATGAAAAGCCAAAAGGACGGCCCGCCTAACCGTCCCAGACAACCTGCCAGAAATGCCACGACGGCTCCGGGATCTTTCCTGCACGGATGAAAGCCAAAAGGACGGCCCCGCCTAACCATCCCAGACACCTGCCAGAAATGCACGACGGCTCCGGGATCTTTCCTGCACGGATGAAAGCCAAAAGGACGGCCCGCCTAACAGTCCCAGACACCTGCCAGAAATGCACGACGGCTCCGGGATCTTTCCTGCACGGACGCTGGGATTGTCCTGTGATAAAGTCTGTTTGGAATCGGGTGCCCCGTGATGGCAATCTCCTCCTCTTTGATGGACGTTTTATCACGTTTGAAGTTTTGTGCTAAGGAAGAAAAGCTTTTTTTTGTGAGGAAAGCCCTCTTATGAGCCAAGAAGTCAGTTGTATTGGTTTGCAAAGGTTTGCACTGGCGGAACCAGCTTTACCTTTTGATGCAGATGGAAACCATGGCTCGTCATAATATACTGGTGAGAGGGAGGTCACTTCTACGCGCCTGGCGGCAAAAAATATATTCAGGGTCTCTCACCTCATGCCGGAAGCTGGGGATTGAGTATCTGAGTTCTGAGTCTTTAGCCATTGATGGAGAAGGGGGACAAGGAAGGGTTAAAAAGGGAACATTTTAGTCATGAAGGCATCAGGAACAAATGCACTCTGTGCCCTTCAGATGAAACATTGGACATCGTAGGAAGGCCCTGTAAGCTGTTATTACTGGAGGGGATAGAATTATAAAAGATGGAAAAAGAGATTTCTCGTGCTTCAGTGAATGTTCAAAAAAGGGCTGTTACCCAGCCTCGTGGCTATGCAGAGGTTTATTTATTTATTTAACAGCTTTTAATATACCGGTATTTGTGAGGCACATCACGCCGGTTCACAATGAACTTGAGACAGGAGGAAATTACAAAAAACAGGGGTGGGGGGATGGAGAAGGCAATAGAAGAGTGAGCGGGGGGGAGGGTGGGATAGACAGAGAGGAAGAGGAGAGAGCAGCAAAGAAGGTAGATAGGACTAACCATAACTGAGCAGAAGTTATAAGAAAGCATTTGCAGAGATTAACATATTTACAGCAGATTATTGTATACAAAAACATTCTTTTTGATAGGGTATAATAAATGACCCTGTTTCCTAGCCCAAGCTACTTCCAAGTCCCCCCCACTGTTGCTCACTTGGATTGGTGACCCATATGTAAACGTTGCCCGGCAGTGTAGCTTAAAATCCGGGCTCCTCCTGTTTGGAAATACTAGGAGCCAGTGAGTGAGGGGATACGGGGCGAGACGGATTGCGCTGTCCACCACCAGCACCGATATCTTTCTTCTGGGGATGGAGGGCGGGAAGGAAATGCGCCATCCCCTACCAGCAATGCTTTTGAAAGGGTCCCCGGTCCTCCTGTGCTAATTTGGCCAGAACTGGGCAGTTCCACAGCAAGGTCCTTACTGCTGCTGTGCAGAGATCACGGGCCCTGATCCTTCTGTCAATATCATTTACCACCACACGGACTCTCCCATCTGATTTTTTTTTTTTAGTCTTCTGCTATTTGCATTTAGACGTCCCTCAATCTAGTCCTTGATTCTGGAAATTTGGTCGATCATTTTTTTCCCTACATCCTCATAGTCATGATAATATAACTTCCCCTGTTTACAGGTATCTTTTCTGGATGCCCCACTCCAAACCACGAGGCTCCTGACGCTAAGTACCATTTTGGTTAAGGTGGTGTGCACCCTATTGGACTCAGCTCTTCCTTTCCCATTAAATTCCCCAGTTCCTAATGAACTTAAAGCCCTCCTCCCTGCATTTCCAGAAACCTAGGTATTCCTTGATGGCTCTCTATAGCCTCCTATCCTCCAGCTCTCTAATCTTTTATTTCTGTTCTGCCTTCTCTCCCTTCTCCTATTTTCCCTCACTCTCTCAATTCTTTTTATAAGCTAACTTAATCCCTCCTCCTGTGTCCTCTCCCTCCCACCTCTGCTCGGTTCTACTTTAGATTCAGATAACTTTATCCTCAAATCACATTTACAGGTGTTGCCTCCTCTTCCCCCCATCACATGCATTCTTTTTATAAAAGAAAAAGTAGTATTTGCTGACAATTTAAACATCTTATCTTACTAATTAATAATCATAAGAAAGCATAATATGATTAAGTACAAAACTGAACTCATGTGTTGGGTGTTTATCTTTCAACATCTTTTTTAAACAATAACAGTTTATAAAACTAGTTTAATAGATTGCCAAAGCTGAACATTCACAGAACATAAATTGGACACTGCCTGCTGTGCCCTCTGGTGGTCAAAGTGACACCAGCGTGGAACTCCTGTGTTGGGCTCCAGGCGGTGCCACAGCATGCTACTTACCAGCTGGTTCACCACCAGGCCCCGACTGCCGAAGGATCTCAGTTGCAGCAGACCCCTCCATGCCCCGAGGCGAGCTTCCACCTTCTCTCTGAGCTCGCTCTAGTTGACTCCCAGGTACCTAAGGGTCTCCCTGCCCCACGACAGGTCAGGGAGAGCGTCTACCCTCTGCTGTCCTACAAGAAGGCCAGAACACTTGGCCCAGTTGATCTTGGCCAAGGATGCCGTCGAGTAGATCTGCTGGCAATTCTGCACCCTCTCCAAGTCAATCTGGTCCTGAACTGTGAGGAGCACGTTGTCGGCATAAGCCAAAAGGGTGATCCGCATGTCGGGCTCTCGTAGCACCAGCCCGGTGAGCCGCCTGCGCAGGAGACACAGGAACGGCTCGAGGGCTAGCACGTACTGCTGCGCTGCGGCCCGGCCGCAGCCTTATCAGCTCCCCCAAAGGAGGGTGCTGGCTCAGTGTCCTGGATAAGAGGGGCTGGTGACCCTTTTCTGCCAGCCACGCTTACTGGTGGTCCCCTCTCCGGAGGCCATCTCGGCCCGGGCTCGTTCCCTCTCCCTCTTGCTCTTTCTTTCCCTTACCGGGAGGCGCAGTCTTGGGGGGGGGGGGGGGGAATTCGGGCCTGGATTGGGTGTCCCCGAGTGGGGAGGGGGGCATGGTGGAGCCCTGATGTTCCGGCGGTGTCCCGCCCTCCGAGAAGCTGAGGCCTCAGACCTCTCTTTAGCGGGGTCTGGCTTCAGGGGGCGGTGACGGTCACAGGGGGCCCCCTCTTTGGCCCGGAGGCGGCACTCTGCCCTCTCCCTTAGGTTTTGGGAGAGGGGGCTGGGGCACAACCTGCAGGAGTGCCCCAGCTGGTAGCAATGAAAACAGCGCGCTTCCTTCGTGGACCAATGGATTTTGAATGGGGCCCCCTGGAACGCGATCACCTTGCTCCCCTCCAGCCTTGGGCAGGCGTATCCATGCCTGCTGTAGTAGGAGGAGACCTGCCGCGGCTCCTTCTCTTGGTGGCCTGTGGGGATCTCCGTTATGGGGGCTTGTCAAAGCCCATAGCCCGACCAATTTGGCCAAGGTGGCGCAGTATCGGAGAGGGCCCGGGGTGGCAGCGCAGCCCATGCCCGAGGGTGAGGCTGGAGGACCCAACCGCCGACGATTAGAGATCCCTTGCTCACCCCCTTGGCAGCCTCGTAGGAGGGCCGCGCTGCCACTGGGGAGGCGGAAGGGGTGGCCTGGGTGGTAAAACATCTGGTGGTGCACGAACCTCCCCATTCTCAGTAGGAGGAGGGGAGGCAGCGGCGGCCAGAGGGGCGCCCTCCCATGCGTTGGCTGTTATAGCTGTCTTCTTTTTAAAAGGCGTGCTGGATAAAGAAAGAAATTAAGGGAAGAAGCAACAATAACCTAGAAAAAAAAAGGGGGGGGGGGGGGAGGTGAGTGATTGTTCGGGGCTCCGTTCAGCTAAGGGGAGGGGTGGGAGAAAAAGCTCTCTGGGGGTCAGTGGCTTTCTATCCCAGAGAGAGGGAGGGGGGGAAAGGAGCAGACGCTTGTGCTTAAAAAAAGGGGGGAGGGGGGGCACGGTTGTGCCTATTTAGAAAAGGGGGGGGCTGCAGGTATTTGTGGTGCACCTGCCTGCAGCCAGGAAGGGAGGACGCAGGGGAAGAGCGCAGCTGAGCAGCGCACCACGTGGTGCAGCTGAGCAGCGCACCACGTGGTGCAGCTGAGGAGCGCACCACGTGGTGCAGCTGAGCAGCGCACCACGTGGTGCAGCTGAGCAGCGCACCACGTGGTGCAGCTGAGCAGCGCACCACGTGGTGCAGCTGAGCAGCGCACCACGTGGTGCACCTTCGTTTTTCTTCCGGCTTCCGCCTGCCCCGCAGGCCCCCCAGGTGTACCAAGCCGGAAGTGACGGCCTCAGGTACGCCGGGCGGGAAGTGACGCGCCTTGACCCGGAAGTGGCGGGCTCAGGTGTAGCCCAGGTGTGTCCCGGAAGTGCTCCTCAGGTGCGTGATGACTGGTCACGTGAGAGGGTAGGGCTGCTTGCAAGACGTGGGGACGGAGGGGAAACGTCCGGAGCCAGGTATGGGAGGAGGAGGAGGTGTTTATGTCGCCACTTTAGTAGCCCCGGTGGCGAGGAGGATGGGGCGGTGGTTGGAGAGCCTTAGGTAACCGGTCCCAGCGTGAGGGGGCCCCTTCCTTGAAACGGAAGAAGGGGGGGAGGGGTGACTGTTTTCCTCCAGTCCTGTGGGGGGCGCTATTTCCCTGATACGCCGGGAAGGGCAGGCACTGTACCCCAGTTCTGCTCCCAGTTATCCCAGTATTTGTTACTGGTATGTGAATTATACACTGGTGCCAGTGCTCCTAGCACAGTCCTGTGGGGGGCGCTATTTCCCTGATACGCCGGGAAGGGCAGGCACTGTACCCCAGTTCTGCTCCCAGTTATCCCAGTATTTGTTACTGGTATGTGAATTATACACTGGTGCCAGTGCTCCTAGCATAGTCCTTGCGGGGGGCGGGTTAAAACTTGCCTCGTGTGTGGGGATTCGTTTTGTGTTGCCAGTCCTGGGAGGGTAATCCTGGCACAGGGAGCACATTCCCTGCAGTCTTGTTCCTGAGTGCAGGCAAGTCCCACTGTACTGCAAGGGATGGAGGACCCCGCTCTTTACCCTGAGGCGGGGGAGGGGATAGAAGATGCCTTATGTGGTGTGACCCTCTCTTCTCTCACTGTCTCAGCTGCTGTGGTACCAGTCTCTTTCCCTGCTCTGTCTCAGGTGCTGTGGTGCCAGTCTCTTTCCCTGCTCTGTCTCAGGTGCTGTGGTGCCAGTCTCTTTCCCTGCTCTGTCTCAGGTGCTGTGGTGCCAGTCTCTCTTCTCTCACTGTCTCAGCTGCTGTGGTGCCAGTCTCTTTCCCTGCTCTGTCTCAGGTGCTGTGGTGCCAGTCTCTCTTCTCTCACTGTCTCAGCTGCTGTGGTGCCAGTCTCTTTCCCTGCTCTGTCTCAGGTGCTGTGGTGCCAGTCTCTCTTCTCTCACTGTCTCAGCTGCTGTGGTGCCAGTCTCTTTCCCTGCTCTGTCTCAGGTGCTGTGGTGCCAGTCTCTTTCCCTGCTCTGTCTCAGGTGCTTTGGTGCCACCCTCTCTTCTCTCACTGTCTCAGCTGCTGTGGTGCCACCCTCTCTTCTCTCACTGTCTCAGGTGCTGTGGTACCAGTCTCTTTCCCTGCTCTGTCTCAAGTGCTGTGGTGCCACCCTTTCTTCTCTGTCTCAGGTGTTGTGGTGCCAGTCTCTCTCCCCTCTCAGTCACTGTGATATGACTTTTCCCTGTGTCTGGTTATAATTGAAATCAGAAAGTCAGGAAACGTGAATTCTTCTTGCAGGTGGCAGTGAAGGTTGTGTCAGCTGATGCTTTGGGCCCAGTTGTTCCTGGTGGAATACTTCCCATGATTGCCAGTGGATCATAAGCTTTCCAGGACACAGTTAGCATTTGGGTCCTCTCTGCTCCCCGGCTGCTGGGAGAAAGAGTGGGCAGCTCTTGTGTTTCTCCTGCTGACCTGTTCCCACCGTGACCAGAACTAGCCAAGGTAGGACAGCTCAGACATGCTTCAACCGTTGGGGGAGAGCTTGTGTCACGAGATTAGAATGAAATTAAGAAAGCCCCAGAAATCTTTCCGGATAGTTGCTGGAATTCATAGCTTATACTGAAATTGTTTAGTATTTTGGACTTGTATGTATTCATAACTAAGAGATTCATCCTATAATGGGAGTATAAGGAAACAGTGTGTGTTTAGAAGCCAAACGTTGGACATCATTTGAAGGCCCTGTAAGCTGTTATTACTGGGAGGGGATGAGGGGTGGGGTAATGAAGGATAGAATTATAAAAGGTGGAAAAGAGATTCTCGTGGTTCCATGATTGTTCAAATTTGGCAGTGGTATTGGAATCTAGTGAGCGTGTTTTATAATCTGTCATTGTTTAATAAAGACGTTGAGATAGAAGCCAATGCGCTTCCTCGCACCCAGGCCATGCCAGAGTTTTCTCAGTGAGATGCCTGCTAAGCCTTCTCTTAGCAAGTCCTGGGTCCTGTCTCTTCAAACGCTTTCTTTATCTCTTGTTTTCTATTCATCTTTGTCTCAGAAGTTCTCTGCTTTCTCTTCCCCCCAGTTTCCTGCAAGCATTAAGCTGCTGTTCCTCTATTTTCTGTACCTGCTGGCATCTGTTTTTATTGCCTGAGAGAAAGACACTAGAAATAAATAAATATCCTTGGTGAGAAGCACAATGTTGGTAGCTGGATCCAGGACCAGCCTGCTAAACCCTGGGACCCCTCCTCTGTTTGGTGGTTTGCTTAAGGACCCTGGACCCCTCCACCCTGCTGCCCTGCATTGATCAGTGGAAATGACATAGACTTGCGGTTTGAGTTTTCTGTATGTAGAAAGAGCTGGTTCAGTCCAGTTGTTTATTTTATGGACTGCGTTTTCCTCTAGCGGTCCATAGGCCAGTCTAATTCATGGGAAAGATCATATGCCTGTCTGGAGAACTGCACCCTTACCTCACCTGGGGTTTGATCCCATCTTGTCCTTCAGTTTGGGAGGCAAAGGATTAATGCATCTCATCCTGCTGTGTTTTGGCTCTGGAATAAGCTGTTCCCATGCTTGCTTCAATGTACAGGTTGTGGGGGCAGGGGTTGGGTGGGGTGATCATTATTAGATGAGTCAGAACAAACAGTGCAAGGCTGGATTTCAGTGGTGCCTCAGCTCTCTCTCTCTCTCTCTCCCCCTTTCTCATTACATCTCTCTCTCTGGCTGAAAATGCATGAATGGGAGCAGGGGTTTATTGCACCTTCACAGTGGGCAGCAAGAATAAACAGACTGCATGGCTTGCTGGGAACTCTAATTCACACTTCATTTTAGCTGCTCTTGTTCTCTGTCAGAGTAAAGTCCAGGGCTACTGGGAACACAGGAATCGAGGGGGGGAAAAGGAAGAGTAAGACAGAGAGAGGAAATGTTAGCTGGAGCAGACATTTCTTAATAATGAGAGGTTATTAGCTGCTAAGGTGTGGTTTGTTGTTTGTTTTTTTTTGTTTTGTTTTTTTTTAGACATTTCAGTGTTACATTTTTTTTTCCCCAACTCACAAACTAGGTATGAATACAACAAGCAGTACAAGTGCTACCCCTTCCTCTCTGTCGGTAAGTGTGACTGTTTGTGTGTGAATGAAAGATCTGTATAATATTAGCTGGCTGTGGTTACAGTGTGAGCCTACACGAGATTACTATCAGTGATAGCATGTACACTGTGCAGTAATATGTACAGACTGAGAGGTCACACTACAGCACAGTGTGAGTGCTGCCGGTGATCGTGTGCACAGTGTATTAGCAGCGTGTGTAGCACATTGAAGCGTGTGCAGAGTGTGACAGCCCGTGCAGCTGTAGCAGTGTGTGCTAGCCTCTATATAGTGTGTAGTACTGGCATGCAGTGTACAGCAGCCAGGGCAGTATGCAGTCAGAGCATGGATAGAATTAAGCAGATGCTGGACTTTTAGAACAAAAAGTAAACTTTTGGATTCATTCTAATCTGGTTTTTGGGTCTGGCATGGTATTGAAACAGTGCCATGCTCACCTTTTAGATTATCTCCATAGGCATATGGATGGCGGTGGTAGTGCACTGCTGATTTTTGCTTGATTTATCCTCTGCTTTTGACAGAGCCATAATCTTATGGCTGAGCGGCTGAAGGAAATTGGTTTTAAAATGGCTCACCTCGTTATTTGTCGAGTAGACCCTAATGGGCATGTTGAGAGGATGGTGCTCGTATCTCTGGCCTCTCGCATGTGCAGTTTCACATGCGAGAGGCCAGAGGGTCCATTTTATCCCTGGTTTTGTTTAATCTCTTTACGAAGCCATTCCAGGGGATTTTTCAAGCAGTAAGTAAGCGGGAGGGCTCATAAAGCCGAGTAGTTGGGGTGGATGGGCAGACTAGATAGGCTAATGGCTTTTTCTGCCATCATTTTTCTGTTTCTCCGTCTCTTGCATCCGCTGGATACCTTAAGCAGGGCTTATTTTGTAGACAGAAAGGAAGTGGAACTGTGGAAGGGATGAGATGGTTGGGGCCAGGTATGACCAGTGCAAAGGGGTGGGATCAAGCCAAGTCTCAGCACACACACACATGTATGTATATATATATCATCATATATACCCCCAAATCAAAGCCGTGTGGCTGCTCTGGTCTCAGGATCAGCAGCTCCAAAACTCTGCTTCCTCCCAAGAGCTGGGGGTCCTTTTATAATCCATGCAAATACTGACTCTCTTCTGTTTCCTCAGGAGAGCCAGAACTGAGAGACACTGCCGGCTCCGCTTTCACCAAATAAATAAATAAAAGTTTCAGAATGCTGTTCTGCATTCTCCTCCCCGAAATTAAGCCCTTGGTAATGGAGAGAAAAGGGGGATGGATTAGCACAAGTTTGAAAATTGCGAGCAGTGACTCCGTTCATCAAGGCAGAGGGTGAAACCTTGACAATTGCCAATACTGCTGACAAGTTTCATACTTGTGCTAGTTTTATATCTGTTCTTGGCTCTGCGGCGTCTGCTCCTTCTGTCCCCCCTGCAATACAGGAGGAGAGGGAGTGACAGAGGAGGGGCTGGATTAGGCTGTTCTGGTCTGTGTGCTCCAGGCTCAGCCGCCCTCTTCTCTCCGTTGCAGGCTGACTGGAGGGGGAAGGGTTGGAGCCCAGCACCCCCTGCTGCTCTGTCTCTGGAGCCTGAAACAAAGTGTTGGAACTGCACTGCTGGCCGTTCCCCCCCCAGAAATGAAGCCCTGACTTTTAAGTAAAAGAATGGAAACCAACGTAAAGATAACCAAGTGGCTTCCTTTAAAATAGTCTCTGGAGTAAGCACTGAAGCTTCAGCCTATGAGGAAGCCTGGGCCCTGATCGAATGACCCCGTAGAGCTTCTGCGATCTGGCGTCCTTTCAGCAAGTATCCTTGCTCCTTCAGCACAGAGATGCTTTCAGAGCTGCTTCTCCCTTCCGCAGACTGCCAACTAAAAGTCTGTCAGATTTTCTGAAGTAAACCCTATGGACGTCAAGAAGCTGAAAAGATCTATTTGTCCCCAGACGGTGGAGATATCGTCTGAATCAGGTGAAAAGGGTGAAACAACCCTTGGCCAAAAACGTAAGGCACTGGGTGAAATGACACTGAATCTACTGAGAAAGCCAGATGAGGATCTCTCCAAGATAACCCCTGAAATTCAGACACTCTTCTGGTGAGCAAATAGCCACCAAAAATACTGTCTTCAAAGATGCATGCTTAAGAGGTTGCATTAAGTATCAGATTGACATCCCACTGGGGAACCAGCACCACATCCAGATGCCCTCTGCCCCTGACCCCTGTAGCATGAGATTGCAGCTACCTGGACCTTTAGAGAGCTAAGAGCTACTAAAAAAGATTGAAATGCTTGGGATGTCTGTCATTCAAGACTGAATACAGAATACTGTTCAAAGCTCTCACTATCATCCACAAAACTGTCTACCAACAATCCACTCTCCAACTCACCTTCCCTCTGGAACTACATACATCCACAAGGCCAATAAGAACTGCCTACAAAAGTACGCTCAAGGCCCCTCCCAACAAATCATCAGTCCACAACTCTATTCACAAGCGAGCACTCTCGACAGCAGGTCCACTACATTGGAATTCGCTTCCTCAAGACTTACGCCAGTAACAATGCCATCTAACCTTCAGAAAAAAACTTAAAACCTGGCTGTTTACACAAGCCTACCGTTGAAGGAACCCATCTCAACCAACTCTGTCTCTCACCCTACAACCCACCCTTTTCCCTCCCCCCTCTCACCTCCCCGCCACTCCTCCCACCGGACATACCATGTAAATATCCGCTGTTTATAATCCATGTTTCTGTATTACTAATTTATTGTTTTTGTTAATTTATTGTTTTTGTTGATTATATCTATCACTCATTAATGTTATAGTTAATTCTGCCCTATCTTCCAACATCCATGTTTTACGCTCCCTGTTTTAATGTAACTTGTCATTTCTACTTAGACGTTAATTGGTTTCCCCATGTTCTAATGTAAACCGGTACGATAAGACCTGGTCTTGAGTATCGGTATAGTAAAAGAAGTTAAATAAATAAATAAAGACTGCTTTGCAACAGCCTTCAAAAAGATGCCGTACTTGCACATAAGCCAGTGACGTAAAAAGCTTCCAGGACTTCAACAAGGTGGTGTCTGCTGCTGTGGGATAGCCCTCTTCTGCTCAGCAGAACCCTTTCAAGGGCCAAGCCATAAGATAAAAGGGACCTGGAGCCTCCATTACTAGCAGTTCTTGACATAATAGACCTCAACTGCAAGGAAAACTGAGAGCATTGCCGATCACTCTCAATAGATCGCATAACAGTCTCCTTGGCCAGTGTGGAGCCACCAGGAAAACCAATGACTGATGGTCCTCTCCTCTCCTTATCATTCTGCCTATTAGGGGCCATGGTGGAAAGACATAAAGGACATTGCATCTTGGCCTGTCCTGATGGACCCCAATTCTATTCTTCGGCTGAAGAATCTGTCAACGTTGTCATTCTTCCAGGTTGCCGTTAGGCCCATGTTCATCAGTTTACTGCTATCTGGAAGACCTCCTGACAGAGTTCCCCATGGTCCATCACAGCCTTGCTAAGACAAACGGCTTAAACATTTCCTACTCCTGTAATGTGAACTGCCGACAGATGAAGTAAATTATGTTCTGTCCACATGAACAGAAGACTTGCCTCTTGAGCCACCGCTACGCTCTATCTCCCTGCTGGTTGATATATTTATGTATTTAATTGCTTTACAGATAAAAATCGCTCAAAGTGATGTACTTTAAAAATCACACAAAACAACAATCAACACTACAATAGTCATGATCAGAGCTATGGCATTGTTGGAGATCACATGGACTGCTGTTCCTCCTCATTAGGAATAGGAAGTGCAACAGGGCTTACCTGATGGCCTGAACTCCAACCTGGTTAAGGACCATAATCCCTGAATGACTTGACTGCAACAGTGGGTCCCTTAGCCTACTAAACTTACATCTGTTGTAACCAGAATCCAACTGCGAGGGTCCAAGTACATTCCCTTTTGATAAATTCATGGAAGTAGCTCAGCACCTCAGGTTCTCCCTGACAGAAGGTGGAAGGATGAGAGAGATCTCGTAGTCCTGTGACTGTGGAGACTACTGCATTAATAGGGATCAGTGGAGAAGTCTTCATGTGAGCTCTGGCCATTGAACCACCTCCAAGATGGCTGCTGTTGACCCTTGCAGCTGGAGGAAGTCCCACACTCTGGGAACTCTGCGAGCAAGGGACAAAAACTCTGCTTCCCTTTCCTGAGTCAAAAACACTTAACCCACCTCTGTATCAAAGTGAGCCCCAAGGTATTCCAGAGACTGGGACTGGCAACACGTGCCTCTTGAATAATTTACTGCCCAGCCCAGGCTCTCCACTTGGCCCTTGTGAAACAACATGGCCAGTCATCTTGACATGCGTGAACCACAACAGCTTTCCTGCATAAGAATGTCGCCACCACTACCATCACATTGGGAAAATGACATTGACGTTGTTGCGAGACTGAAGGGCAGGGTTCTGAACTGAAAATGTTTGCCCAACTTGCGAAACGAAGGAACTTCTTATGATCCTGATAGAGATGTGAAAATAAGCCTCCGAGAGATCCAGAGATAAGAGAAATGCCCCTTGCCTGACTGCCGCACTGTCAGAGCAGAGGGTCTCCATGCAGAAATGTGGTACCTGCAGATGCCTGTTGACCCCTTTGAGATCCAGAGTTCATGGAAAGGACCCATCCTTCTTTGGCTTCTGCTCTGCACCTTGATCTTTTCAGGATTCTGGAATGGGTTCCAATTGTTGGAATGTTTTTAGGGCAATCCTTACCGCCACCATTTTGGACTCTGCCCTACAAGGGGGCAAAATCTAGAGACTATCCTGTCTGAACAATATTGAGAACCCATTGGTCTGACGTGATGTGGAATATGGAAGAAGGTGACCGCCCACTGGGATTTCCTTAACATCATGCACTTAAGGGCCTTATGTAAGGGAAAAGTCCTAGATGGTCTTCTGACCCCCTCGATAATAGGCTCTTTGTTAGGAATGCGACATGTGGAGGCAGGAAACCATCTGAGCAATGAGGGAGGCAAGTTCCTCGTAGCTAAACAAGTGGATCATGCAGGAGTCCAGCAGACTCTCGGCAATGTCCTCCTTCTCCAGCTTCCCCCCCCCAGGGATTCCAGGGGAGAAACCAAGGAGCAAGATCCAGGGCCTCCTTAAGCAGCCTAGAACGCCTGGGGTCAGAACTCCTACATCCCTAGAATCACCTGTACCCCTTCCCCACCAGACGTCTGTACAGTGCATAAGCTCCAGCTGCACGGTCAACGAAGGGGCAGGCCCTGCAGGCTCCAGCACACTTTCCCTCCTCTGGGAGCAAAACTGAGAGCCTTCACCCTCCTGGAAGGCTTCTCCCCAGGCTGTGCTTGCCCCCCCGCCGTCATGACGCACACAGGGCTTGGTGATAATTGCTGCAGACAAAGAGAAAACCCCTTCTTTGATTTTATAGCCCCTCTGCTTGGGCCGTCTGAAGAGTAAGAATGTGTTAACGTCTAAGGAGGGTTTTACAGGGGACTCGTGGTAGCAGGAGCGCAGGGGGAAAGAGCGAGAGAGAGAGAGGGCCCGCTCCGTCGAGGCTGAACCGGGGTCTAAGGCACCAGGACCTGACCTGGGAGCCTAGGCTAGAACGGTGCCCGCTAGGAGCCGAGGACCTTGCTACTTCCTGAGACTGGTGCCAAGGAAAGGTGGCCTAATCCTGGGGGTTTCGAATCCCGCTGCACAAATCTAGGACTTCCTCCACCATCTGCTGGCCTTTGGCTGAGCTGCTCCACCCTAAGTACTGGTGGTGGTTGTGGGGTTTTGGGGTTTTTTTTATATTCTGCTTTTCGGCACTTCAAAATGGATTACATTCAGGAACTGCCGATATTTCCCTATCCCCAATGTAAGTTTGTGCCTGAGGCAATGGAGGGCAAAGGTCAGAAGGAGTGGCAGTGGGATTGGAGCCCACCAGGCAGTACTCCAGCCCACGGTGAGATGTCCTCTGCTCCCCCAGATCTCCATGTACCAGTCCAGTCAAATATTTCCTTAGATTGCCCCTTTTCACCCTCATCCCACAGCCTTGCCTCTATCCCATAGGATGTACGAGTTTAGATCTTTAAGTCCATCCCCATATGCACCCAGGCATCTCTCTGGCTTTAGCCGTTGCCCTATCCACCTATTTGGCCACCTTGAGTTCATCAGATGCAATCAATGCCCAAATCCTGCTCTTGTTTCCTGCAGAGAAGAATTTCATCCCCATACTGTACTACAAAAGCACGACTTTCCTTTTTTTTTTAGCATAAAATTGTAACTGCCAAGCTCTGGACCATTGCTCAGGATTCACTAGATCCCTCCTCGTGTTTTCCACACCTTCCTGGGTGTCTGCCCTGTTGTGAACGAACGTTAGGCTCCATATTAAGGGCGCTCAGCTTATTTATAAGTCACGGTTGTGGAATTGTATCCGAGGCCTTCGTGAAATCCAAGTGCAGTGCATATTGGCAGCAGAGAGTGTGCGGCGCCTAGTTCCAGCACGCAGCGTAGCCTAGGATGGCCTGCAGTGTGATCGCATTGTTCAGAGTGTTTACCACCGCATGGCTGCCAGCGTCTAAGGTCTCTTGCTTGTGCTTTCTCTCCCTCCCTCTGCAGGGACCCGAGCGTGTTGCAGCAATCACCGTACCCGTGGTCCTGGGAGGGGTCCTGCTCATTGGCATCCTCATCTTTATTGTAATGAAAGTGCGGGAGAAACGTCAGACGGAGGGGACGTACCGGCCCAGCAGCGAGGAGCAGGTGGGATCCCGCACAGAGACTAATAGCACCCTGAAACTGCCCCCCGAGGAAAGGCTGATATAAGCAGGGGACGGCCTCCCGTAACTTGTGGATGTCGGCGTGCACGCCTCATGGGCGTTAGAAGCTGCGGACCTGTGCCGGCGTCCTTCCCCCTGTTACCACCTTCTGTTACTTGTTGGACGACGGCGGCGGCGGCAGCAAGAGGGGAGGCTCTGCCGACAGTGACTGCTCCTTCTGAGGCGTTACAGACTCCTTTCCCGCTTACTAGAAATGGTCTGCCCACAGGGGGCTGCTTCTGGCAGAGAGGAGGGTCCAGGAAATGTATTCTGCGACCTGAAAGGAGTATTATCCAGACTTCCCTTGCCTGCTCGCGGCTTATAAACCAGCTTCGGTGCATATTTATTTCTCCTGTGCGTAAGGGGCTTGGGACGCGGGCAGCCTTTCCTCGCCAGACCCATGCGGCATCTCCTAGGGAAGTGGACGCGTGCTTCAAGACGTTCGGGTGCCGTCTGCACGGCGAGCGCGGAGACGAGGCCGCACACCATCCACGCTTTGCTTCTGTGATCTGGGGCATGGAAAATTCTTCCCCTGGCTAGGGCGGGTCCGAGCATCCCGTTTTTTTTAAGAGAGCAGCTTTCTGAGCATCGGCGGCAGAGCCGGGGACGTTTCTGGCATGACTTGAGTGTCAGTAAGGGGATAACCGCAGTCTTAACTCTTGCACACAGACGTGGGCGCTGCTTTGTAAAAGGAGTGAGCATTGGGGGAGGGATCGCTGGAAGAGCCCTCTTATCTTTCAGTAGCCTGACGAGTCACCGAAACACTGGAGAATGTCCCCTCTCTCCCGAAATACCTGTCAGGCTGCCGCTCGTTGGTCAGATTTGGATGTGGCAGGCCAGTTAACCTCAGACGTCTTGTTATGTCTAAGACGTGACCTGCGTCACCTGTGTGCTGGCAGAAAGGGGGGGGTCTCTGGGACACGAATCTCATAGTGAACTGCCTGCATCTTCTCAAGCCTTTACCCAGAAACGCACCCGGAGGGGAAGCTCTGCTCTGTGCACCGGCTCTCGCTCGCTCCTGCCGGTGCCAGGCATGGGAGTGGGTGGCAGGGCTTGCTTGATAGTTTCTGGCTTGGTGCTGGCACTGCTGTCTTGCTCTTTTTTTTTTTTTTTTTTTTAATATGAGAAATATTTTTAAGAAGATATATTTTTTGCTTTTTAAAAATCAAAGACCTAAATTTTAGACATTATAACAAATAAAATGATTTTAAAAGGAAGCTGCCTGCCTGGTGTGTTTTTATTTTTTTCTCCTAGGAGCTCTGCAGAGATTGCAGGTGTGGGGCTGATACCTTGCTGGAGGGGAAAAGAGACTTTTTGCTAAGCAAAAAAAAAAAAAAAAAAAAAAACAGAGAAGAGAGGAAAGGGAAGCTTTTATTCAGCAGCCTCCAGATTTCTGACATTGGGCTTGAGTTCCTGCACTTCTGCCTTTTGATGTAGTTCTGGCTCTTGCTGGGATTGCATTTTTCTCTCCTTCCACGCTGAAGGTTTCAGCTTCGGAGAGTCCGGGAGGGGAAACCCCCTCATGCACACGAGTCCTGTTTGGGGGTGCAACGCTGCCACCGGCGTAGGTGGACACGACGGGGGCCAGAGTCATAAAACGGGACGAGCCTAGCCCGTCAGGCCTCAAAGCGCTTTTTCAGCTCTGCCACGCAGGGGGGACTGGGGTCGCAGGGATCGGGAGGAGGCGTTTGTAGGAGGAGGCTCTGACCTGCGGTCTGGGGAGCGGTGCCCAGAGTTTTTCCGAGTCTGGTATCTTTCTTCTCGGCAGGCCACTCCTGCAGCCCGCGGGAAATAGGAAATCTGCCCCTTCTTACGTTTTTGTCGGGTCGCTGTTGGGCTTTGGCCTGGAAAAGTGCCACTGCAGACTGCACGCTAGGGCCGGCGCTTCCGCCCTCCGCTTCAGGCTGTGCGCATCGGCCGTTGGGGGCCCTGGAATATTCCTCGGAGACCACAGGTTCTGCAAGGGGGCTGGCACTGTAGACTTGCATTTCCTCTTCTCTGGGTGGTGAGCTCTCGGCAGCAGATCCTGGTAGCTCGCATGGTGCCCCAGGATCCTGGTCTTTTTCTCTTTCAGTTTCCCCATAGTTGAGCTCTTTTGCTGCTGCTGCTGCTGCTTCTCTGTTTCCTGCCTCGGTGTTCCCCATGCTTAGTTCATGGTGCGGTTCTGTTGCCTCAGCTCCCTTCTCCTCTCCGTTAATCCCTCGGTCCCACATCCCGCTTCGTTTCAGACCGCGAGTATTCCCAGCGGCAGTGCTCGGGGCCACCTCCAAGGCGTTCTCAGTTAGCCCAGGGCCCTCCTGGATTCCTGATTCTTCTGAGATAGAGACTTCCTCAGAAGATGGCACGCTGTATTCAAAAGAATCCTCCTCCAGGCACCAGCATTCCCTCCTGCAGGAATTCCAGTCCCTTTGCAACTCACTACTCAGGTTCTCGTTGCTTGGCGCATCTAGGGACTTCACCTGAAATGACAGAACCCCTCACAAATCATCTACGAGTACTGAGCTACTGTATCAGGACAAGAAAAGCCAGCCGAGGAAGGGCCCAGCTCACCCTGGTCATGTAGCTGTTATCCTCCAGGGTGAAGAAATCAAGGCTGCGGGTTCCATACAAGATCCTTTGTTCCCCAGAGGCTTGCGTACTAAGCGTGTCGAAAATCTCACCCAGAAGATCCAGCTCCTCCTCCTCCTCCAGGAAATCGTCTTCCAGCTCCGGTAGTTGATCTGCATCACTGGGTGCCACAGAAGTCTCTTGCTCATCCTCTCTGGAAACAGCGACAACAAGAAGGCCTATTAATTAGAAGTGAGAACAATACCTTGTGCAAATGTATGCACATGCACAAGCTCTGCATCAGCAAATGTACAAAAACACACACATCCACTGCAGCACCCATGAACCTCTTACATTCACCAAAACATGGGCATAGGTACCGGTAAATAAGAGTGTGTGGGACATCTCTGCTGTCACAGTCTGTAGATACAGGAGGGTGTGATCTTCTGTATCTCAGTGTGAGGGAACAGTATATCTGTGGCTACGTCTTGCTGTCGCGGCCTGCAGATACGGGAGCGTGTGAGGGAAGAGTACATCTGTGGCTACGTCTTGCTGTCGCAGCCTGCAGATACGGGAGCGTGTGAGGGAAGAGTACATCTGTGGCTACGTCTTGCTGTCGCAGCCTGCAGGTACGGGAGCGTGTGAGGGAAGAGTACATCTGTGGCTACGTCTTGCTGTCTCATCCTGCAGATACGGGAGCGTGTGAGGGAAGAGTACATCTGTGGCTACGTCTTGCTGTCTCATCCTGCAGATACAGGAGCGTGTGAGGGAAGAGTACATCTGTGGCTACGTCTTGCTGTCTCATCCTGCAGATACAGGAGCGTGTGAGGGAAGAGTACGTCTGTGGCTACATCTTGCTGTCTCATCCTGCAGATACAGGAGCGTGTGAGGGAAGAGTACATCTGTGGCTACGTCTTGCTGTCTCATCCTGCAGATACGGGAGCGTGTGTGAGGGAAGAGTACATCTGTGGCTACGTCTTGCTGTCTCATCCTGCAGATACAGGAGCGTGTGAGGGAAGAGTACATCAGTGGCTACGTCTTGCTGTCTCATCCTGCAGATACAGGAGCGTGTGAGGGAAGAGTACATCAGTGGCTACGTCTTGCTGTCTCATCCTGCAGATACAGGAGCGTGTGAGGGAAGAGTACGTCTGTGGCTACGTCTTGCTGTCTCATCCTGCAGATACAGGAGCGTGTGAGGGAAGAGTACATCTGTGGCTACGTCTTGCTGTCTCATCCTGCAGATACGGGAGCGTGTGTGAGGGAAGAGTACATCTGTGGCTACGTCTTGCTGTCTCATCCTGCAGATACAGGAGCGTGTGAGGGAAGAGTACATCAGTGGCTACGTCTTGCTGTCTCATCCTGCAGATACAGGAGCGTGTGAGGGAAGAGTACATCTGTGGCTACGTCTTGCTGTCTCATCCTGCAGATACAGGAGCGTGTGAGGGAAGAGTACATCAGTG
The DNA here is from genome assembly GCF_901001135.1 of Rhinatrema bivittatum. NCBI lineage: Eukaryota > Metazoa > Chordata > Amphibia > Gymnophiona > Rhinatrematidae > Rhinatrema > Rhinatrema bivittatum. The sequence continues at coordinate 44,334,487 of NC_042633.1, forward strand.
GCTACGTCTTGCTGTCTCATCCTGCAGATACAGGAGCGTGTGAGGGAAGAGTACGTCTGTGGCTACGTCTTGCTGTCTCATCCTGCAGATACAGGAGCGTGTGAGGGAAGAGTACATCAGTGGCTACGTCTTGCTGTCTCATCCTGCAGATACAGGAGCGTGTGAGGGAAGACTACATCTGTGGCTACGTCTTGCTGTCTCATCCTGCAGATACGGGCGCGTGTGCACGGAGGCTCTTTCCCTTGCACCCTACCTCTGTGCCTCCCAGGTGGAACTCTCTTGTGATTCCTGATACTTTTTATTTGGCCTCCTGGGACGCGACTGAGAATAAAGAGAGAAAAGTTTAAGTTTCTTATCTGGCAGGACGGGAAGCTGTCTTCTTGCTGTCTCTTTTACCCAGAATGGGGACTTTGCTAGGCTCTTCCAAGGTGCTTCTCTCTCCTCCGAGTTTGTTACCTGCCCGAAGTGTTGTGTTATTGGCAGTCGGCTCTGCAGATGGTCATGGGATCGCCAGTGGGACCCCGGGCCTGTCACCTGCTCGCACCTAAGGGAACCACCACGTTGCAGCTCCCGGGCCGTGGATAAGTCCTGAAGGCAGAGAAAGAGCTGAGAAATGGCAGAGCCGGGCCGTAATTAGAGAAATAAGCAGAAGGATGAGCATCCGGTGGTGACACCAGAAGTGGGGCCTTGAGAAGCAGTTCCTGGGCCTGCAGCTCACCTTGTACCTCAGACGATTCCTCATCTCCTTCAGACCCATCTTAGCCTGGCCCTTAGCCTGAAGCGAGAGAGGACAAAAGGGAGAGTCAGAGGGGCTTCTGCGGCATTCAGCGCCCTTCATTTGTGCGAGCGTGTGAATGCCCGTACATCTATCTGTAAATGTATAGACACACACGCTTGCTCTGCATCTGCCAGTCGGGGTTGTTTGAAGTACGTAAATAATTCTGCTTCCTTACGTATCTGTACATGTTCTTCACGGCCGGGTTTGCCTTGTTCCTCACTCTGTGAATCAGAACATCGCTCCCTTTCTAGGAAAGATGGGGAGAGGGCACTTTAATAAGGGTGACGTGGACATCACATTTCTCTTTGCAGAAATAAATGTCTTCTCTCAACGGGTCCTGGGCCCTGCATGCACTGAGAAATGACTTTGGTTATGGGCAGACAGCACAACGCGGTGGGGGAAGGTTGGATGTGACCTCAATAGCGTATAGCACAGGGAGAGAGGGAGGCTGAATGAGAGGTCACTAGCGTACAGCACAGGGAGAGGGGGAGGCTGAATGAGAGGTCACTAGCGTATAGCACAGGGAGAGAGGGGAGGCTGAATGAGAGGTCACTAGCATACAGCACAGGGAGAGAGGGGAGGCTGAATGAGAGGTCACTAGCGTATAGCACAGGGAGAGAGGGAGGCTGAATGAGAGGTCACTAGCGTATAGCACAGGGAGAGAGGGAGGCTGAATGAGAGGTCACTAGCGTATAGCACAGGGAGAGAGGGAGGCTGAATGAGAAGTCACTAGCGTATAGCACAGGGAGAGAGGGGAGGCTGAATGAGAGGTCACTAGCGTATAGCACAGGGAGAGAGGGAGGCTGAATGAGAGGTCACTAGCGTATAGCACAGGGAGAGAGGGAGGCTGAATGAGAGGTCACTAGCGTATAGCACAGGGAGAGGGGGAGGCTGAATGAGAGGTCACTAGCGTATAGCACAGGGAGAGAGGGAGGCTGAATGAGAGGTCACTAGCGTATAGCACAGGGAGAGAGGGAGGCTGAATGAGAGGTCACTAGCGTATAGCACAGGGAGAGAGGGGAGGCTGAATGAGAGGTCACTAGCGTATAGCACAGGGAGAGAGGGAGGCTGAATGAGAGGTCACCAGCGTACAGCACAGGGAGAGAGGGAGGCTGAATGAGAGGTCACTAGCGTATAGCACAGGGAGAGAGGGAGGCTGAATGAGAGGTCACTAGCGTATAGCACAGGGAGAGAGGGAGGCTGAATGAGAGGTCACTAGCGTACAGCACAGGGAGAGAGGGAGGCTGAATGAGAGGTCACTAGCGTACAGCACAGGGAGAGAGGGGAGGCTGAATGAGAGGTCACTAGCGTATAGCACAGGGAGAGAGGGAGGCTGAATGAGAGGTCACTAGCGTATAGCACAGGGAGAGGCTGGATGAGAGGTCACATGGAGAGCACAAGGAAAGGGTGAGGATGTGAAAGATCATGGGTGGGTAAGAGGGGTCACTGGATAAAAGAGCACAGAGAGAGGATGAGGGGTCACGAGTGTAGTATAGGGAGGTCAGAGTGGATGAAAGGTCACAGATGGAAAATGAGATGGGAGGGTCACTGGTGTAGAGCACGGGGAGACAGGATGTGAGAGGCAGATCTGAAGAGATGATCAGTACAGGAATTGTCAGTGTAGAGAGGTTTCATTAATTTCTATTAAAACAAAACAAAAAAGTCCTTTGTGTACCTTGAGGTTTTCCAGCCAAAGCTGATAGGACTTCGAGCTTCCTATATAACCACAAACAGAGAGCAAAAAAGGAAAAAGTTATTTCGTGTACTGACTGCTACCCCTCGCTGTGCACTCAGTTGTGGCCCGTAGATCAGCATAATTTCCTGAGGACCATACACACAGTACAATACCCTGCAGGACAGACCTCTGCCCATAACATGACTGGCTGGCAGGGGTCCTGTTCCCAAAGTCTCATACTTACATTTTACATTTATTAAAATTTATGAATTACCTAATCTTTTTAATTATGCTTATTTTTAATCCTGATTTTATTTCTTACTGTTTATATTGTTTTTTGGAAGTCATGTTTTTAGTATTGTTTTATTTAGTTTTATGCTGACCTTGTAATATTTTATGATTTATTTTTTTTTATTCATTTAAGTTGTATTTGTTTTTACATTTTATTTTTTATGTCCTTTGTATGTTGCCTCTTGTGTTAAGCAATTCATAAATTAATAAAATCTCAATCTAACACACAAGGCCTAGGCGATGAACAGGTAAACATACATATTCATAGTAACAGAACAAGATCGCGAATCATAATCAAATAATAAAAGGAGATAAACAGACATCTTCAAAATAAATATTCATAAATAAAACTATCATAATTATAAAACAAAATGAAAAAATAGATAAAATTAATCAAAAATTTCAGTGCTTCTCTTAACAGGCTAATTTGAAGAGAAATGTTTTGACTTGTTTCCTGAAACTCTTTACCGAGTCGCACTATCATTCGGAAAGGAGTTCCAGAGGATAGGCCCAGCGACAGAGAAAACACATGGGTCATGTGCAATCGTGCAACTTTTGGAGAAGGGATCTCCAGTAGCCCTCAATGCACAATTAAACTCTGGAATTTGTTGCCAGAGGATGTGGTTAGTGCAGTTAGTGTAGCTGTGTTTAAAAAAGGATTGGATAAGTTCTTGGAGGAGAAGTCCATTACCTGCTATTAAGTTCACTTAGAGAATAGCCACTGCCATTAGCAATGGTTACATGGAATAGACTTAGTTTTTGGGTACTTGCCAGGTTCTTATGGCCTGGATTGGCCACTGTTGGAAACAGGATGCTGGGCTTGATGGACCCTTGGTCTGACCCAGTATGGCATGTTCTTATGTAAAGTTCGAGTTGGTTGATTGTATTAGCCCAGTAACATGAGCGATAGTTTAAAAGCTTAAAAATTAACATTCCCACCTTATATTTGATTTTTCCATGTACTGACAACCAGTGCAGCTCGATTAAAGTCGGTGTAATGTGATCATTTCTTTTCAAATCTGAAAGCGATTGTGCGGTGGAGTTCAGCAGCAATTGCAGCGGACGTAGTGCTGTGGCAGGAAATCTCTGGGTAAAGGCTTTTGCAGTAATCGATAATAGGAAAAACTGAAGCTTGTACGAAATGCGGGGAGATGGAGACCAGCAGGGAACCGAAGCCCATTAAAATCCTTGTGCAATAATGTGTTTGGGGGCGAAAAGAGCGAGTACAATTGAGAATTAGACTGAGGCTTTTAATACGACTCTTTGTTGAAAAAGAAATATTGTTCAGGGTAATAGTCTTATCGCTGACATTGTAGTATGGGCTGTGTATGCCAAGAAATCCCGTTTTGGACATATTTAGAGCGAATTTGTTTTGATGTAAGCACTTTTGAATTGTGGAGACACCGATATTCAGATGTTCAAAGTTCTCTTGCCATGTAGGGCGGATTCGCAGGGCAAACTGAATATCGTCGGCATGCAGTTGTAAAGTAGATAGGATTTTAGATGTTGGAGCAAGGTATACATTAAAAAAGTGTTGCTGAAAGCACAGAGACCTGAGCAACTCCTGTTTTGATAGAGGAAGATGGAGAAAAAGAGTTCTTGAATTTAATCAAACGAGACCGGTCAGAAAAATAAGAACAGAACCATTTTAGGATAGCACCGGATAGGCCACATTCTTGCGAGCGAAAAAGAAGGATGTTGTGATCAGTAGTGTGGAAGGTTGCAGATAGATCAGGAGAAAAAAACAGAAGGAGCTGTTGTCCTGAGTCGAGACCTCTTCTAAGAAAATCAGGGAGAGAGAGAAGGGCCTAGAAGCTCAGATTTATTTATTTTTTTTCATAGATTAATATCACCCAGACTGGCTGGGAGGATGTTCTTAATGGCATTGCCCTGGCGGGCTAGGAGGACCTCGGGGGCAGTGCTCTGGCTGGTTAGGAGGACATTCTCACTGGTATTGCCCTGGCAGACTAGGAGGATGTTCTCACTGGCATTGCCTTAGCAGGTTAAGAGGATGTTCTCCATGGCAGTGCTCTGGCAGGCTGGGAGGACCTTCTCACTGGCATTGCCTTAGCAGGTTAAGAGGATGTTCTCCATGGCAGTGCTCTGGCAGGCTGGGAGGACCTTCTCACTGGCATTGCCTTAGCAGGTTAAGAGGATGTTCTCCATGGCAGTGCTCTGGCAGGCTGGGAGGACCTTCTCACTGGCATTGCCTTAGCAGGTTAAGAGGATGTTCTCCATGGCAGTGCTCTGGCAGGCTGGGAGGACCTTCTCACTGGCATTGCCTTAGCAGGTTAAGAGGATGTTCTCCATGGCAGTGCTCTGGCAGGCTGGGAGGACCTTCTCACTGGCATTGCCTTAGCAGGTTAAGAGGATGTTCTCCATGGCAGTGCTCTGGCAGGCTGGGAGGACCTTCTCACTGGCATTGCCTTAGCAGGTTAAGAGGATGTTCTCCATGGCAGTGCTCTGGCAGGCTGGGAGGACCTTCTCACTGGCATTGCCTTAGCAGGTTAAGAGGATGTTCTCCATGGCAGTGCTCCCGCAGGCTGGGAGGATGTTCTCACTGGCATTGCCTTAGCAGGTTAAGAGGATGTTCTCCATGGCAGTGCTCTGGCAGGCTGGGAGGATGTTCTCACTGGCATTGCCTTAGCAGGTTAAGAGGATGTTCTCCATGGCAGTGCTCTGGCAGGCTGGGAGGACCTTCTCACTGGCATTGCCTTAGCAGGTTAAGAGGATGTTCTCCATGGCAGTGCTCCGGCAGGCTGGGAGGACCTTCTCACTGGCATTGCCTTAGCAGGTTAAGAGGATGTTCTCCATGGCAGTGCTCTGGCAGGCTGGGAGGACCTTCTCACTGGCATTGCCTTAGCAGGTTAAGAGGATGTTCTCCATGGCAGTGCTCTGGCAGGCTGGGAGGATGTTCTCACTGGCATTGCCTTAGCAGGTTAAGAGGATGTTCTCCATGGCAGTGCTCCCGCAGGCTGGGAGGACGTTCTCACTGGCATTGCCTTAGCAGGTTAAGAGGATGTTCTCCATGGCAGTGCTCTGGCAGGCTGGGAGGATGTTCTCACTGGCATTGCCTTAGCAGGTTAAGAGGATGTTCTCCATGGCAGTGCTCCCGCAGGCTGGGAGGACCTTCTCACTGGCATTGCCTTAGCAGGTTAAGAGGATGTTCTCCATGGCAGTGCTCCCGCAGGCTGGGAGGACCTTCTCACTGGCATTGCCTTAGCAGGTTAAGAGGATGTTCTCCATGGCAGTGCTCTGGCAGGCTGGGAGGACCTTCTCACTGGCATTGCCTTAGCAGGTTAAGAGGATGTTCTCCATGGCAGTGCTCCCGCAGGCTGGGAGGACCTTCTCACTGGCATTGCCTTAGCAGGTTAAGAGGATGTTCTCCATGGCAGTGCTCCTGCAGGCTGGGAGGATGTTCTCACTGGCAGTGCCCTGGCTGGCTGGAGGGGCCTCTGTGCACACACTCTTGGATGTGTTGTAATGCTGAGGCAAATAATAGTGCAGAGCAGGGTCTAGGGCAGCTGTTCTTCCAGCACAAACGTGTGCAGGGTAGAGCTACTGTCTCAAGACCCACAAACAGCTTGCAGTAAATTAAAGAGCATGTGTGTAAGTGCCAACCGGCCCCTGGAACACCTCTGCTCAGCTTGCACAGAAGTATGCACCGGATCTTCGGCCGTACCCTTACCTGCCATTTGTGCACATAAAAATGACCCCCATGAAGCGTCTACAATCTTCCAGGTGGTAGGTAATTTACAAAACCTCATTGTAAGCCGGTGTGGCTGAGGCTGCTGCTGCTGTGAATGGTACCTGCTTTAGTAATGGTTAGGAGAGGAGTCGCACGGGCTTCCCTGGTGCACACGCAGAGAGATAACTCCCTGGTGCTGCATAGCAGAACGATGTCATCACTCACCTGAAGCTAAGCCGCAGCCATCTATTTCTTGCTCAAACACGTCTGAAAACCCTGCCCCACTGTTCAGTTTTTCCAGCCGGCCCTCAATAAACTAGAGAAAGGTTGAAAAGCAGGAATAAATCTCTGTAAGGCCCATAGGGGCTAAGACCTGGCGGGGAGAAAGGGCTGGCCTGTACCTGTTTAAAGAGCTGTAGGTGCACTGCGTGCTGCAGGAACTGCCGTGTGCTGCTGGATTTGTGCTTGAGGAAGGATTCTTCGCAGAAAGAGATGGGCTCACTCTGTCAGGGAAGCAGACAGACAGACAGAGGTTTCCTTAAGAAAGGTTTCCTACACAAACAATACTTCTGTTTTGGGGAAGGGGTGAGAAATGTCCCAAATATACCGGGATACAGATCAGGGCGTCCCTGTAGCTCCCGAAAAGCAAAGCCTGGGCTCTCAGGAAGGCCCGTGCAATCCCGTCACCCACAGTGGCAGACTGCTTCTTCAGCCTGATCTTCAGTAGTGAGACCTGCAGGAGAAAGTAGACAAAGTGAGCTACACCAGAGGAGGCCTCCCCAAGCTGGTACACAGTCATATGACATGGGGCCTCCCCAAGCTGCTACACAGCCATACGACATGGGGCCTCCCCAAGCTGGTACACAGCCGTACGACATGGGACCTCCCCAAGCTGGTACACAGCCGTACGACATGGGACCTCCCCAAGCTGGTACACAGCCGTACGACGGGGGACCTCACTACGCTGGCACACAGCCGTACGACGGGGAACCTCCCTAAGCTGGCACACAGCCGTACGACGGGGGACCTCCCTACGCTGGCACACAGCCGTACGACGGGGAACCTCCCTAAGCTGGCACACAGCCGTACGACATGGGACCCTCCCTACGCTGGTACACAGCCGTACGACGGGGACCTCCCTACGCTGGTACACAGCCGTACGACGGGGAACCTCCCTAAGCTGGCACACAGCCGTACGACATGGGACCTCCCTACGCTGGCACACAGCCGTACGACGGGGACCTCCCTACGCTGGTACACAGCCGTACGACGGGGACCTCCCTACGCTGGCACACAGCCGTACGACGGGGAACCTCCCTAAGTGGGTACACAGCCGTACGACGGGGGACCTCCCTACGCTGGCACACAGCCGTACGACGGGGGACCTCCCTACGCTGGCAGACAGCCCTACGACGGGGGACCTCCCTACTCTGGTACACAGCTATACGACGGGAGACCTCCCTACGCTGGTACACAGCCGTACGACGGGGGACCCCTCCCTAAGATGGTACACAGCCGTACGACGGGGGACCTCCCTACGCTGGCACACAGCCGTACGACGGGGGACCTCCCTACGCTGGTACACAGCCGTACGACGGGGGACCTCCCTACGCTGGTACACAGCCGTACGACGGGGACCTCCCTACGCTGGTACACAACCGTACGACATGGGACCTCCCTACGCTGGTACACAGCCGTACGACATGGGACCTCCCTACGCTGGCACACAACCGTACGACATGGGACCTCCCTACGCTGGCACACAACCGTACGACGGGGGACCTCCCTACGCTGGTACACAGCCGTACGACGGGGGACCTCCCTACGCTGGTACACAGCCGTACGACATGGGACCTCCCTACGCTGGTACACAGCCGTACGACATGGGACCTCCCTACGCTGGTACACAGCCGTATGACGGGGGACCTCCCTACGCTGGTACACAATTGTAGGAGCTGGAGTCACACTGCACTTGGGCACGCAGTTACTAGGTTATCTGATATTTAAGCCCGGTTTAGGTAGCAGGGAGATGCAGATGGCACTTACCACATCACAGGGAAGGCTTCCCAGGTCCTCAAAGGGCGACTCCAGAGTGTTGGTATCCACGTTAAGCATGACAATGTCTTCCAGAGCCTTGCTTTTAACTCTCTGTAAGCCAAACAGTGAGGTCACAACAGTCACCCAAATGCCCCCATACAATATCCGTGCAACACATGCACTCATCTCCCACCACATAGCACCTGTGCAACAAATCACCCAAACACTCTCACGCAGTGTCCTTGTAATACAATCGCTCAGACCCCCACTACACAGTGTCCCTGTAACACACTCCAACACCCCCACACTGCATCCGTGTATATGGGTGTCGGTCAATGGTGACATCTAGTGCTAATATTTAGGTCGCATAACTGCAGGTTCCTGGGAGTTGGGACAGGGGAAACCTTCTTTGTGTGGTTATGAATGAAGGGTCACGGTGCTGGATCCCAGCCCCTCGGGCTCAGTAACACTCAGACTATACGCTGGTTCTATAAGAAGCCCCTCACAACTCAAAAACCCAGAAAGAAATCCAGGAGAGCTCACCTCCATAAGGCTGGCATGGACACCAATAAGATATGGCATAGGAGCACTGCAAGCAGAAGGAAACAGAGTATAAGTCTCAGAGTCACAGTGCGAGAGGAAGAGAGCCACCGTGTGAGCTTGGGGCAGTTCAGCAGGGAGCCAGCCACAGCTGATGAGCTTGTGATAATGTAACAGGGAGGAATTTGCAGCTGATGAGCTTGGGGTAATGTATCGGGGAGGGAGATGCAGCTGGTGAGTTTGGGGGAATGTATCTGGGAGGGAGATGCAGCTGGTGAGTTTATGGGAATGTATCGGGGAGGGAGATGCAGCTGGTGAGTTTGGGGGAATGTGTCGGGGAGGGAGATGCAGCTGGTGAGTTTATGGGAATGTATCGGGGAGGGAGATGCAGCTGGTGAGTTTGGGGAAATGTATCGGGGAGGGAGATGCAGCTGGTGAGTTTATGGGAATGTATCGGGGAGGGAGATGCAGCTGGTGAGTTTGGGGAAATGTATCGGGGAGGGAGATGCAGCTGGTGAGTTTGGGGTAATGTATCGGGGAGGGAGATGCAGCTGGTGAGTTTGGGGGAATGTATCGGGGAGGGAGCCGCAGCTGGTGAGTTTGGGGGTAATGTATCGGGGAGGGAGATGCAGCTGGTGAGTTTGGGGGAATGTATCATGGAGGGAGATGCGGCTGGTGAGTTTGGGGGAATGTATCATGGAGGGAGATGCGGCTGGTGAGTTTGGGGGAATGTATCATGGAGGGAGATGCGGCTGGTGAGTTTGGGGGAATGTATCATGGAGGGAGATGCGGCTGGTGAGTTTGGGGGGTAATGTATCGGGGAGGGAGATGCGGCTGGTGAGTTTGGGGGTAATGTATCGGGGAGGGAGATGCGGCTGGTGAGTTTGGGGGAATGTATCATGGAGGGAGATGCGGCTGGTGAGTTTGGGGGAATGTATCATGGAGGGAGATGCGGCTGGTGAGTTTGGGGGAATGTATCATGGAGGGAGATGCGGCTGGTGAGTTTGGGGGAATGTATCATGGAGGGAGATGCGGCTGGTGAGTTTGGGGGAATGTATCATGGAGGGAGATGCGGCTGGTGAGTTTGGGGGAATGTATCGGGGAGGGAGATGCGGCTGGTGAGTTTGGGGGAATGTATCGGGGAGGGAGATGCGGCTGGTGAGTTTGGGGGAATGTATCGGGGAGGGAGATGCGGCTGGTGAGTTTGGGGGAATGTATCGGGGAGGGAGATGCGGCTGGTGAGTTTGGGGGAATGTATCGGGGAGGGAGATGCGGCTGGTGAGTTTGGGGGAATGTATCGGGGAGGGAGATGCGGCTGGTGAGTTTGGGGGAATGTATCGGGGAGGGGAGATGCGGCTGGTGAGTTTGGGGGAATGTATCGGGGAGGGAGATGCGGCTGGTGAGTTTGGGGGAATGTATCGGGGAGGGAGATGCGGCTGGTGAGTTTGGGGGAATGTATCGGGGAGGGAGATGCGGCTGGTGAGTTTGGGGGAATGTATCGGGGAGGGAGATGCGGCTGGTGAGTTTGGGGGAATGTATCGGGGAGGGAGATGCGGCTGGTGAGTTTGGGGGAATGTATCGGGGAGGGAGATGCGGCTGGTGAGTTTGGGGGAATGTATCGGGGAGGGAGATGCGGCTGGTGAGTTTGGGGGGAATGTATCGGGGAGGGAGATGCGGCTGGTGAGTTTGGGGGAATGTATCGGGGAGGGAGATGCGGCTGGTGAGTTTGGGGGAATGTATCGGGGAGGGAGATGCGGCTGGTGAGTTTGGGGGAATGTATCGGGGAGGGAGATGCAGCTGGTGAGTTTGGGGGAATGTATCGGGGAGGGAGATGCGGCTGGTGAGTTTGGGGGAATGTATCGGGGAGGGAGATGCGGCTGGTGAGTTTGGGGGAATGTATCGGGGAGGGAGCTGCGGCTGGTGAGTTTGGGGGAATGTATCGTGGAGGGAGATGCGGCTGGTGAGTTTGGGGGAATGTATCGGGGAGGGAGATGCGGCTGGTGAGTTTGGGGGAATGTATCGGGGAGGGAGATGCGGCTGGTGAGTTTGGGGGAATGTATCGGGGAGGGAGATGCGGCTGGTGAGTTTGGGGGAATGTATCGGGGAGGGAGATGCGGCTGGTGAGTTTGGGGGAATGTATCGGGGAGGGAGATGCGGCTGGTGAGTTTGGGGGAATGTATCGGGGAGGGAGATGCGGCTGGTGAGTTTGGGGGAATGTATCGGGGAGGGAGATGCGGCTGGTGAGTTTGGGGGAATGTATCGGGGAGGGAGATGCGGCTGGTGAGTTTGGGGGAATGTATCGGGGAGGGAGATGCGGCTGGTGAGTTTGGGGGAATGTATCGGGGAGGGAGATGCGGCTGGTGAGTTTGGGGGAATGTATCGGGGAGGGAGATGCGGCTGGTGAGTTTGGGGGAATGTATCGGGGAGGGAGATGCGGCTGGTGAGTTTGGGGGAATGTATCGGGGAGGGAGATGCGGCTGGTGAGTTTGGGGTAATGTATCGGGGAGGCAGATGCGGCTGGTGAGTTTGGGGGAATGTATCGGGGAGGCAGATGCGGCTGGTGAGTTTGGGGAAATGTATCGGGGAGGGAGATGCAGCTGGTGAGTTTGGGGTAATGTATCGGGGAGGGAGATGCAGCTGGTGAGTTTGGGGGAATGTATCGGGGAGGGAGCCGCAGCTGGTGAGTTTGGGGGTAATGTATCGGGGAGGGAGATGCAGCTGGTGAGTTTGGGGGAATGTATCATGGAGGGAGATGCGGCTGGTGAGTTTGGGGGAATGTATCATGGAGGGAGATGCGGCTGGTGAGTTTGGGGGAATGTATCATGGAGGGAGATGCGGCTGGTGAGTTTGGGGGTAATGTATCGGGGAGGGAGATGCGGCTGGTGAGTTTGGGGGAATGTATCATGGAGGGAGATGCGGCTGGTGAGTTTGGGGGAATGTATCATGGAGGGAGATGCGGCTGGTGAGTTTGGGGGAATGTATCATGGAGGGAGATGCGGCTGGTGAGTTTGGGGGTAATGTATCGGGGAGGGAGATGCAGCTGGTGAGTTTGGCTTTTATGAAAACAAGTGGAATTATTGCAAGGTGCTGAAGATTTCAGGAAGTAGATAAAAGCTCTTTTGTGGTAAGAAATGAAATGGCGGAGCGATCCTCACCAGCAGTAGTCGAGCAGGTGCGGGGGCAGCATGGGGATGTAGATGTGTTGCCAGTACATGGGGTACAGCAGCATGGTGGAGGCATGGATACACGCTGTCAACTAGGAGAGAAAATACAGAAAGGAAGGTTTCCAGCGGCCGTTTCCCCCTCCTGTGCTTGTTTCATGGCGTTAGCGGTCTCTCACCGTGCTGAGGTTGCTGGAGGTGACCAGGATGCGTCTCTCGTACAACATGCTGGCGTACAGCTGCAACATGTTGTTCACATCCACAGCAACCACAAACTCCGTTAAATTCCTCTGAGCAGAAAGGAACAGATAGGTTAGAGCTCCCCAGGGTCCTATTACAGAGATGTCCTAAGGCACTGGCCTTGAAAGATTAATTCCCACAACATTCATTTACTCTCATGAGTCTCTGCTGCTTTCCTATCTCCCTGCTCCCCATCCCTGTCACCTTCCTCTCTCTCTCTCTGTCCCCAGTCTCTGCCCCCTTCCCGTCCCCAGTGTCTGCCCCCTTCCTCTCTCTCTCTGCCCCCAGTCTCTGCCCCCTTCCTCTCTCCCCACCTCCAGTCTCTGCCCCCTTCCCACCCCCAGTGTCTGCCCCTTCCTCTCTCTCTCTGTCCCCAGTCTCTGCCCCCTTCCCACCCCCAGTCTCTGCCCCCTTCCTCTCTCCCCACCTCCAGTCTCTGCCCCCTTCCCGTCCCCAGTGTCTGCCCCCTTTCCTCTCTCTCTCTGTCCCCAGTCTCTGCCCCTTCCCACCCCCAGTCTCTGCCCCCTTCCCCTCTCCCCACCTCCAGTCTCTGCCCCCTTCCTCTCTCCCCACTTCCTCTCTCCCCACCTCCAGTCTCAGCCCCCTTCCATGTTCCCCATCCCCAATCTCTGCCCCTTCCTCTCTCCCCACCCACAGTCTCTGCCCCCTTCCCTCTCCCCACCCCCAGTCTCTGCCCCCTTCCTCCCTTCTCATCCTACGGCTGTTGGCTTTCTTCCTTATGCTGTTAGTGTTTCATATACAAAGGCAACACCATACTTACACTTTCAGGGATGGTAGGGAGGCTCCCACTGTCTGGGGCAATAAAATTTGAGAGCTGCCAATGACAGAAGAGAGAGACAGAGAGTCAGGCTTTGCTATTACTGAGGGGAAACCCAGCCACAGATGTGTACCAATGAAATCCTTCTAGGATATGCCCTTTCTGCAAGCTGAGATCTCTCCCCACGCAGCCCCTGCATGCACAACTGGGATCCTCACAGACCCACGAGACGTGGGTAAAAATTGCAGAGATGTTCACACACTTAAGGGTGAATTGGTTATTGGGTGATAATGCGCCAGACTCACTGCCTCTGAGCTCTGGCATCCTCACTGTGGTCCCTCAACTTGGGCATCAGAAAGATACCAGACTGACTGCTAGTTTTTATAATATCAGCTACTTACAGAATAACAAGAGCTAAAATAAAAGCAACAAGATTAAGAAATTCTGACCTTATGTGGGAGAAGTCCATACATGTTATAAATCAGTCTGTTGTGAGGGTAAAGCCTGGGATAAGCACAGAGGATCCTTAGCTGTGAGGGAGTGAGGGGTAAAGCCTGGGATAAGCACAGAGGATCCTTAGCTGTGGGGGAGTGAGGGGTAAAGCCTGGGATAAGCACAGAGGATCCTTAGCTGTGGGGGAGTGAGGGGTAAAGCCTGGGATAAGCACAGAGGATCCTTAGCTGTGAGGGAGTGAGGGGTAAAGCCTGGGATAAGCACAGAGGATCCTTAGCTGTGAGGGAGTGAGGGGTAAAGCCTGGGATAAGCACAGATGATCCTTAGCTGTGGGGGAGTGAGGGGTAAAGCCTGGGATAAGCACAGAGGATCCTTAGCTGTGGTGGAGTGAGGGGTAAAGCCTGGGATAAGCACAGAGGATCCTTAGCTGTGGGGGAGTGAGGGGTAAAGCCTGGGATAAGCACAGAGGATCCTTAGCTGTGGGGGGAGTGAGAGGTAAAGCCTGGGATAAGCACAGAGGATCCTTAGCTGTGGTGGAGTGAGGGGTAAAGCCTGGGATAAGCACAGAGGATCCTTAGCTGTGGGGGAGTGAGGGGTAAAGCCTGGGATAAGCACAGAGGATCCTTAGCTGTGAGGAAGTGAGAGGTAAAGCCTGGGATAAGCACAGAGGATCCTTAGCTGTGAGGGAGTGAGGGGTAAAGCCTGGGATAAGCACAGAGGATCCTTAGCTGTGGTGGAGTGAGGGGTAAAGCCTGGGATAAGCACAGAGGATCCTTAGCTGTGGTGGAGTGAGGGGTAAAGCCTGGGATAAGCACAGAGGATCCTTAGCTGTGGGGGAGTGAGGGGTAAAGCCTGGGATAAGCACAGAGGATCCTTAGCTGTGGGGGAGTGAGAGGTAAAGCCTGGGATAAGCACAGAGGATCCTTAGCTGTGGGGGAGTGAGGGGTAAAGCCTGGGATAAGCACAGAGGATCCTTAGCTGAGAGGGAGTGGAAGGTAAAGCCTGGGATAAGCACAGAGGATCCTTAGCTGTGAGGGAGTGAGAGGTAAAGCCTGGGATAAGCACAGAGGATCCTTAGCTGTGAGGGAGTGAGAGGTAAAGCCTGGGATAAGCACAGAGGATCCTTAGTGTGAGGGAGTGAGAGGTAAAGCCTGGGATAAGCACAGAGGATCCTTAGTGTGAGGGAGTGAGGGGTAAAGCCTGGGATAAGCACAGAGGATCCTTAGCTGTGAGGGAGTGGAAGGTAAAGCCTGGGATAAGCACAGAGGATCCTTAGCTGTGAGGGAGTGAGAGGTAAAGCCTGGGATAAGCACAGAGGATCCTTAGTGTGAGGGAGTGAGGGGTAAAGCCTGGGATAAGTACAGAGGATCCTTAGCTGTGAGGGGTAAAGCCTGGGATAAGCACAGAGGATCCTTAGCTGTGGGGGAGTGAGAGGTAAAGCCTGGGATAAGCACAGAGGATCCTTAGCTGTGAGGGAGTGAGAGGTAAAGCCTGGGATAAGCACAGAGGATCCTTAGCTGTGAGGGAGTGAGGGGTAAAGCCTGGGATAAGTACAGAGGATCCTTAGCTGTGGGGGAGTGAGGGGTAAAGCCTGGGATAAGCACAGAGGATCCTTAGCTGTGAGGGAGTGAGGGGTAAAGCCTGGGATAAGCACAGAGGATCTTTAGCTGTGGGGGGTGTGAGGGGTAAAGGTTGGGATAAGCACGGTGCTGGGGGTGGGGTGTGAGGGATAAAGCTGGAGGTTAAACAGGGTCTGTGGTATTAAAGCAACGTATGACATGGGATGGGAGCATTGTGCTCATTTGTTTTCCACCTCTTGACTTCTGATGAGATTAAACAGTAGCAGTGTGTCTTGCTTGGTGGCAGCTGGCGGGTGGATACTTACAAAGTGCAGACTCAGGGTACTGTTCAGCAGTGGCATTGGGTGATTGTAGAGAGAAGTGAGCAGCTCCATCATATCACCAATCTGCGGGAAATGTAAGAAAAGAGTGAAAACTACCCTTCAGTTTCAGAAAGTGAGGGAAAAGGTGGAGAGAGAGATGCAGGAGACAGCGTGTATGAGTGAGTAAGTTAGCAAGAGGTACAAGTGATGGGAAAGGGTCACCTGTTCTTTTGCGAGATGATCTGCAAGGTTGTTTAGGAGTTTGTAGAATACCTCAAACCATGGCAAGTAGCTGAAAGAAGAAATATTACAATTTCATCCAATCTGTATATCAAGAAACAGGCAAACACAACACATCACACACAGAAAGGACAGGCAGAGAGGTGACACACGATATAACACACACAGACAGGCAGAGAGGCGATACACGATATAACACACACAGAAAGGACAAGCAGAGAGGTGATACACGATATAACACACAGAAAGAACAGGCAGAGAGGCGATACACGATATAACACACACAGAAAGGACAGGCAGAGAGGCGATACACGATATAACACACACAGAAAGGTCAGGCAGAGAGGCGATACACGATATAACACACACAGAAAGGACAGGCAGAGAGGCGATACACGATATAACATACACAGAAAGGACAGGCAGAGAGGCGATACACGATATAACACACACAGAAAGGACAGGCAGAGAGGCGATACACGATATAACACACACAGAAAGGTCAGGCAGAGAGGTGATACACGATATAACACACACAGAAAGGACAGGCAGAGAGGAGATACATGATATAACACACAGAAAGGACAGGCAGAGAGGAGATACACGATATAACACACAGAAAGGACAGGCAGAGAGGCGATACACGATATAACACACACAGAAAGGACAGGCAGAGAGGCGATACACGATATAACACACTCAGAAAGGACAGGCAGAGAGGCGATACACGATATAACACACACAGAAAGGACAGGCAGAGAGGCGATACACGATATAACACACACAGAAAGAACAGGCAGAGAGGAGATACATGATATAACACACAGAAAGGACAGGCAGAGAGGAGATACACGATATAACATTCACAGAAAGGACAGGCAGAGAGGCGATACACGATATAACACACACAGAAAGGACAGGCAGAGAGGCGATACATGATATAACACACTCAGAAAGGACAGGCAGAGAGGAGATACACGATATAACACACACAGAAAGGTCAGGCAGAGAGGCGATACACGATATAACACACACAGAAAGGACAGGCAGAGAGGCGATACACGATATAACACACACAGAAAGGTCAGGCAGAGAGGCGATACACGATATAACACACACAGAAAGGACAGGCAGAGAGGCGATACACGATATAACACACACAGAAAGGTCAGGCAGAGAGGCGATACACGATATAACACACACAGAAAGGACAGGCAGAGAGGCGATACACGATATAACACACACAGAAAGAACAGGCAGAGAGGTGATACACGATATAACACACACAGAAAGAACAGGCAGAGAGGCGATACACGATATAACACACACAGAAAGAACAGGCAGAGAGGAGATACACGATATAAAACACACAGAAAGGACAGGCAGAGAGGCGATACACGATATAACACACACAGAAAGAACAGGCAGAGAGGTGATACACGATATAACACACACAGAAAGAACAGGCAGAGAGGTGATACACGATATAAAACACACAGAAAGGACAGGCAGAGAGGCGATACACGATATAACACACACAGAAAGGACAGGCAGAGAGGCGATACACGATATAACACACACAGAAAGGACAGGCAGAGAGGCGATACACGATATAACACACACAGAAAGAACAGGCAGAGAGGCGATACACGATATAACACACACAGAAAGAACAGGCAGAGAGGTGATACACGATATAAAACACACAGAAAGGACAGGCAGAGAGGCGATACATGATATAACACACAGAAAGGACAGGCAGAGAGGCGATACATGATATAACACACAGAAAGGACAGGCAGAGAGGTGATACACGATATAACACACACAGAAAGGACAGGCAGAGAGGCGATACACGATATAACACACACAGAAAGAACAGGCAGAGAGGCGATACACGATATAACACACACAGAAAGAACAGGCAGAGAGGTGATACACGATATAAAACACACAGAAAGGACAGGCAGAGAGGCGATACATGATATAACACACAGAAAGGACAGGCAGAGAGGTGATACACGATATAAAACACACAGAAAGGACAGGCAGAGAGGCGATACATGATATAACACACAGAAAGGACAGGCAGAGAGGTGATACACGATATAACACACACAGAAAGGACAGGCAGAGAGGCGATACACGATATAACACACACAGAAAGAACAGGCAGAGAGGCGATACACGATATAACACACACAGAAAGAACAGGCAGAGAGGTGATACACGATATAAAACACACAGAAAGGACAGGCAGAGAGGCGATACACGATATAACACACACAGAAAGGTCAGGCAGAGAGGCGATACACGATATAACACACACAGAAAGGACAGGCAGAGAGGCGATACACGATATAACACACACAGAAAGAACAGGCAGAGAGGCGATACACGATATAACACACACAGAAAGAACAGGCAGAGAGGTGATACACGATATAACACACACAGAAAGGACAGGCAGAGAGGAGATACACGATATAACACACACAGAAAGGACAGGCAGAGAGGTGATACACGATATAACACACACAGAAAGGACAGGCAGAGAGGTGATACACGATATAACACACAGAGAGCTCGTTTAACTGCTATTAATCAAGTTTACTTAGGGAATAGCCACTGCTATTACTGGCATCAGTGGCATGGGATCTTCTTAGTGTTTGGGTAATTGGCAGGTACTTGTGGCGTGGATTGGCCTCTGTTGGAAACAGGATGCTGGGCTTGATGGTCCCTTCATCTGACCCAGCATGGCAATTTCTTATGTTCTCCCACTGATAGCGATAAATTCACAGTGTTTGTGATGCAAGGGGCCATGGCCTTTTATTGATTTGATGGGAATAGTATCGCCTGGATGCATTGCCGGATTCCTTTTATTGATTATTTGTTGTATTTGCAATTGTGACACCGGCTCAAATTCTGATCGTTTGTTAGTGCCGAATATGTGCGTAGGATTGTTCTTTAAACAAGGAGGTGGTAAACCCTCGGTTGGTTTTATTTACAGAAGCTTGCGAAACCATTACAAGTTAATGTGGGGGTGTAGCGATTTTTACTTCACGAGGCATTAATGACCTTTAGTTATATCAGTAACTACTGTAAATAGTAGTTTTTGGATTGGATTTAATATCGTGTATTCTTTTGGTGAAATAATCTATTGTTGTCTGTATTTACCGAGACGTGCTCTGTGTGCTCCTCGTGCATTGGGAGATGGTGCCGTGAATAACCCCCTGTAAAACCTGAAGACCTCTGTGCCGTGCATTTGCAGTTCTAAGATGTCTTGCTCAAAAAGACATTCTCTTTGCTTATTTCAGTGCCCACAACACTGGGACTGTGCTGCTGGCCTTGAATGGGGAGGAGAGTGTAAAAATACTCAGCTAGTCTTGAGAAAAGGGATCAGGGTAATGTAACCCCCACAGAGGTCACTTCCAGGGGAGCAGGATGACTCTGTCAGGCCCCTGGCAGCTAACACTGCACACTTGGCAGGGCCTGGAGGACGTGAGCTGATGTTGCATTAAAATCTGCGTCCTGCGCTGGAAGGGAGGAGGGCCTGTCAAACCCAGGACCCA
The DNA here is from genome assembly GCF_901001135.1 of Rhinatrema bivittatum. Classification (NCBI taxonomy): domain Eukaryota; kingdom Metazoa; phylum Chordata; class Amphibia; order Gymnophiona; family Rhinatrematidae; genus Rhinatrema; species Rhinatrema bivittatum. The sequence goes on from NC_042633.1 coordinate 44,353,822, forward strand.
CAGGCCCAGGGGATGCAAGGCACTGCAGCTGCCAGAGGAGCAGCAGAAAAAGCTCACCTGAGGATGCAGAGACAAGTCTTAAAGGCGACGGCCAGCCGGCAGAACCCAAAGCGCTGGTTCCCTTCCAGGTCCGTCAGCACAAACGTGAAATGCTGCACCACGGTGTTCTCCTTCACCCTGCAGTGAAAGCCGATGAGAAAGGAGTCAGCGGCGGAAGATTCTGCTGGAGCTAATGGAAGCTGCACGTCTTCTGGAACAGGCTGTGCAGTTTGCTCTTACAGCCCGCACATAGTGAGGGGCTGCGGGAGGGAGAGAGTGTAAGTCTGTTCCCGAAGCAGCAGCAGCAGATCCTTCCCTGGTCACCCTTGCATGGAAGGTGAAAACTCTCCTGCACTTCCAGGAACCGTTCCTCACCTTTCCACGTCGAACGGGAAGCAAAACCTGGACAAGGTCTGGATGGACTCCTGCAGAGAGCAGATGGACAAAGCAGGTGAGGATGTGGTGGCAGCTCTGACAGAGAGAGGCAGCACCAGCCTCTGCTACAGTGCCAGGTACTCAGAAGTGGAATTTGGGATATCACCTGGCTCTGGCTAATCCCATCCCACTGAAGTCAGTTTTCCAGAAATACAGATCTCACAGTGCAGTGAGACAAATTTTAACAAATCTGAAGTCCTCCTGATGACCTGCTGTTATTGTGCCAGAAATTCTCACAGAGTCCAGCCTCTCCTCTATGGGCAGCAGCACAAATCCTACTCCATAAAGCAGGCACATCACAGGCAGACACCCTCCTCTCTCCCACCAGCAGCAGACATCCTAACCCATAAAGCAGGCAGACACCCTCCTCTCTCCCACCAGCAGCAGCAGACATCCTAACCCATAAAGCAGGCACATCACAGGCAGACACCCTCCTCTCTCCCACCAGCAGCAGACATCCTACCCCCATAAAGCAGGCACATCACAGGCAGACACCCTCCTCTCTCCCATCAGCAGCAGCACAAATCCTACCCCATAAAGCAGGCACATCACAGGCAGACACCCTCCTCTCTCCCACCAGCAGCAGACATCCTACCCCATAAAGCAGGCACATCACAGGCAGACACCCTCCTCTCTCCCATCAGCAGCAAACATCCTAACCCATAAAGCAGGCACATCACAGGCAGACACCCTCCTCTCTCTCACCAGCAGCAGCACAAATCCTACCCCATAAAGCAGGCACATCACAGGCAGACACCCTCCTCTCTCCCACCAGCAGCAGACATCCTAACCCATAAAGCAGGCACATCACAGGCAGACACCCTCCTCTCTCTCACCAGCAGCAGCACAAATCCTACCCCATAAAGCAGGCACATCACAGGCAGACACCCTCCTCTCTCCCACCAGCAGCAGACATCCTAACCCATAAAGCAGGCACATCACAGGCAGACACCCTCCTCTCTCCCACCAGCAGCAGACATCCTAACCCATAAAGCAGGCACATCACAGGCAGACACCCTCCTCTCTCCCACCAGCAGCAGCACAAATCCTACCCCATAAAGCAGGCACATCACAGGCAGACACCCTCCTCTCTCCCACCAGCAGCAGCACAAATCCTACCCCATAAAGCAGGCACATTGCAGGCAGACACCCTCCTCTCTCCCACCAGCAGTAGCACAAATCCTACCCCATAAAGCAGGCACATCGCAGGCAGACACCCTCCTCTCTCCCACCAGCAGCAGCACAAATCCTACCCCATAAAGCAGGCACATCACAGGCAGACACCCTCCTCTCTCCCACCAGCAGCAGACACCCTAACCCATAAAGCAGGCACATCACAGGCAGACACCCTCCTCTCTCCCACCAGCAGCAGCACAAATCCTACCCCATAAAGCAGGCACATCACAGGCAGACACCCTCCTCTCTCCCATCAGCAGCAGCACAAATCCTACCCCATAAAGCAGGCACATCACAGGCAGACACCCTCCTCTCTCCCATCAGCAGCAGCACAAATCCTACCCCATAAAGCAGGCACATCACAGGCAGACACCCTCCTCTCTCCCACCAGCAGCAGCAGACATCCTACCCCATAAAGCAGGCACATCACAGGCAGACACCCTCCTCTCTCCCATCAGCAGCAAACATCCTAACCCATAAAGCAGGCACATCACAGGCAGACACCCTCCTCTCTCTCACCAGCAGCAGCACAAATCATACCCCATAAAGCAGGCACATCACAGGCAGACACCCTCCTCTCTCCCACCAGCAGCAGACATCCTAACCCATAAAGCAGGCACATCACAGGCAGACACCCTCCTCTCTCCCACCAGCAGCAGACATCCTACCCCATAAAGCAGGCACATCACAGGCAGACACCCTCCTCTCTCCCACCAGCAGCAGACATCCTACCCCATAAAGCAGGCACATCACAGGCAGACACCCTCCTCTCTCTCACCAGCAGCAGCACAAATCCTACCCCATAAAGCAGGCACATCACAGGCAGACACCCTCCTCTCTCCCACCAGCAGCAGCACAAATCCTACCCCATAAAGCAGGCACATTGCAGGCAGACACCCTCCTCTCTCCCACCAGCAGCAGCACAAATCCTACCCCATAAAGCAGGCACATCGCAGGCAGACACCCTCCTCTCTCCCATCAGCAGCAGCAGACATCCTACCCCATAAAGCAGGCACATCGCAGGCAGACACCCTCCTCTCTCCCATCAGCAGCAGCACAAATCCTACCCCATAAAGCAGGCACATCGCAGGCAGACACCCTCCTCTCTCCCATCAGCAGCAGACATCCTACCCCATAAAGCAGGCACATCGCAGGCAGACACCCTCCTCTCTCCCATCAGCAGCAGACATCCTACCCCATAAAGCACGGTGACGAACAGACTTCCAGTTAAACTATTATTACTTTATTTAGCACTATGTTAAATTGTCAATCAGTTATACTGTTCCATATGTTCCTCGGTTCCATGTAAAGCTCCGCTCTCTGTTGAGCAGTTCTTCGTTTTATGTAAACCGGATTGATTTGTAGTCCCTACAAGAACTTCGGTATATAAAAATTAAAAATAAATAAATAAATAAATAAATAAAGCAGGCACACATTAAGGCAAAGCATCTCCCATCCTTTACAAGTCTAGAATTAGAAAAGGAGAAAACTCAGAAGTCCTTAAATTTTTTACAATGACCTGTTAAAGCCTAAATGACAGTTCACTCACCTGATCAAATTGTTCAGGGAACTGCCTCAGAAGTGTGGGATCTGCAGCAAAAGCAAAGGAGAAAGCCATGAGTTTGTAACCCTTCCAAAGGACATTGGCTATAGGATGCCAGCCTAGTGGCCTCTGCCTTTCCACAGAGCATTTCTAAGCCACTGCATCCTGCATCTTCACACCACAGGAAGACTCTGGTTTTAATCATTTGCAGCGAGGAAGGCCCTGGAGTCCCACCTGCTCACTGGGTCTCCTTCTCAGCAGTTTTATTGCCTCACCTGTAGTTTCTTTCACAAGAGCATTCTTTGAAGTGTCAAAAGTACTTTCTGCTTTGAAGGGCATTGCCAGGTGCTGCCTGTGGGCAGTGTAAATTGCTCAGGGAGAGATCCTTCTGGGTCAGGAGAGACTGCTCAGAGCATGCCATTCCCAGACCATGGGAAGGGAGAGATCCTTCTGGGTCAGGTGAGGCTGCTCAGAGCATGCCACTCCCAGACCATGGGAAGGGAGCGATCCTTCTGGGTCAGGTGAGACTTCTCAGAGCATGCCACTCCCAGACCATGGGAAGGGAGAGATCCTTCTGGGTCAGGAGAGACTGCTCAGAGCATGCCACTCCCAGACCATGGGAAGGGAGAGATCCTTCTGGGTCAGGTGAGCCTGCTCAGAGCATGCCACTCCCAGACCATGGGAAGGGAGAGATCCTTCTGGGTCAGGAGAGGCTGCTCAGAGCCTGCCACTCCCAGACCATGGGAATGGAGAGATCCTTCTGGGTCAGGTGAGCCTGCTCAGAGCATGCCACTCCCAGACCATGGGAAGGGAGAGATCCTTCTGGGTCAGGAGAGGCTGCTCAGAGCCTGCCACTCCCAGACCATGGGAAGGGAGAGATCCTTCTGGGTCAGGAGAGACTGCTCAGAGCCTGCCACTCCCAGACCATGGGAAGGGAGAGATCCTTCTGGGTCAGGAGAGGCTGCTCAGAGCCTGCCACTCCCAGACCATGGGAAGGGAGAGATCCTTCGGGTCAGGTGAGCCTGCTCAGAGCATGCCACTCTCAGATCATGGGAAGGGAGAGATCCTTCTGGGTCAGGTGAGGCTGCTCAGAGCATGCCACTCCCAGACCCTGGGAAGGGAGAGATCCTTCTGGGTCAGGAGAGACTGCTCAGAGCATGCCACTCCCAGACCATGGGAAGGGAGAGACCCTTCTGGGTCAGGAGAGGCTGCTCAGAGCCTGCCACTCCCAGACCATGGAAAGGGAGAAATCCTTCTGGGTCAGGTGAGGCTGCTCAGAGCATGCCACTCCCAGACCATGGGAAGGGAGAGATCCTTCTGGGTCAGGTGAGGCTGCTCGGAGCATGCCACTCCCAGACCATGGGAAGGGAGAGATCCTTCTGGGTCAGGTGAGGCTGCTCAGAGCATGCCACTCCCAGACCATGGGAAGGGAGGGATCCTTCTGGGTCAGGTGAGACTGCTCGGAGCATGCCACTCCCAGACCATGGGAAGGGAGAGATCCTTCTGGGTCAGGAGAGACTGCTCAGAGCCTGCCACTCCCAGACCATGGGAAGGGAGAGATCCTTCTGGGTCAAGTGAGACTGCTCAGAGCATGCCACTCCCAGACCATGGGAAGGGAGAGATCCTTCTGGGTCAGGTGAGACTGCTCGGAGCATGCCACTCCCAGACCATGGGAAGGGAGAGATCCTTCTGGGTCAGGTGAGACTGCTCAGAGCATGCCACTCCCAGACCATGGGAAGGGAGAGATCCTTCTGGGTCAGGTGAGACTTCTCAGAGCATGCCACTCCCAGACCATGGGAAGGGAGCGATCCTTCTGGGTCAGGTGAGACTGCTCAGAGCATGCCACTCCCAGACCATGGGAAGGGAGCGATCCTTCTGGGTCAGGTGAGACTGCTCAGAGCATGCCACTCCCAGACCATGGGAAGGGAGAGATCCTTCTGGGTCAGGAGAGACTGCTCAGAGCATGCCACTCCCAGACCATGCAAATCATACTTTATTTCCCCTTCTCTTTAATTAATTCTCCCTCTATTTTTTTATCTATCTACTCTCTACTATTTATCACGATGTAACCTTTTCTTTTTTCATTTGTTATATGTAAACCCATGTGATGACTTAAGTTGAATGTCGGTGAATTAAAAAAACAAATAAATGTTCTGATTCCCTTACCCCACAGACCTGAGCTCTCACCCGTCTGATCCTCTCTTCAGCCAGCTTTGCTCTATGGTTCCTAGGGCAGAGAGATGTCTTGTGGCCTAGGGTTCACCTTGAGCAGTTTGTCTGGCCATCTTAAGATGGAATCAAATCTCAAAATATCACAGGCAGTGCCATTTTCTACCTACAACCACCATACCACCAATGTTAGGTAAGGTAGGTGAGAAAACCTTATGCAAGGGTATGTGTGTAGATAGAAATAAACTGATATCATCAATGCTTGCACAGAGCCTCAAAGAAGTGAAAGAACCGGTCTCAGTCTAACCACCTACCAGTGGGAGTTCAAGACTTTTCAAACAATTTTGGTATTGCAAATAAAACTGCAGCGGACGTGAGTCCTCGCCGATGAGCAGCATTAATAACAATCAGATTTGCTGGATGCTGAGTAATTAGCTCGCTTATCGTGAGATCTTCACCGCAGAAGAGCACCGGATTCCATGCAAATTTAATGTCATAAGCAAGCTCCTTGTTCAGAGACTGAAACCCAATCTCTACGCTACCCGTAATCCATGACTCCCGTATCCCCTGCGTCCAACACTGCCAGGGTTTCGGCGGGTACCTTCTACTTCAGGGGCCTATGTTAGTGCTCCAGCTGGCCCAATGCCTCACTCAAGCTTTTAAAATCAGCTGCTATAAATGCCGTATTTATGGAGCTACAACCATTAGGAAATCCCCAAACCACTGACGTCATGACACACAAAGTCCATGCAAAATCGAAGCAACGTGGACAGCCATGTCAGACGATTAATTTAAAAAAAAACTGTCCAATCAATGTCTTCATTGAGTCCTCTGGGGGCGACGGTACCTAACCTGTGGCTCGACCTCTGTCCATGTTCCAGGTCGCCACCCTGCAGACTGTAAGATCAGTCCCATGATACCAGTTTATTTATACACACACACACAGAGTCTTGTATGAGGTTTTCTCACCTACCTTTTTTTGGTTTAATGCCAGTTGCTCTGACAGGATGTGTATGCAAGTGTGGGTGATCAGTCTGTTCCCATGCAGTGAGGAGGATGTCTCTGCTGACACCGGCTTCATCCTACCTCTTCCTTTCACTCACCATCATCTGATGACTTAGGGCAGGCAACTTCAAAGAACCAATCAAAAGTCCTCTCTGGATTTTGCCTGCACAGAAAAAATACTGGAGGTCACAAAAGATTCGAGAGAGAGAGAGATGAAACAAGATTTAGAGCTCGCTGTGAAAGCACGAGCACACCTCGGGGACCTGTAAGGTGCCTTGATTTATTCACTCAGGTTTTCTGGTGTCCTATTCTCATGGCAGGGGGCCAAGAGGATGCTGATATGGGTAATTTTTTTGAGGATGTACATGTGTGCATCAATTCTGCATGGAACTTCTTGCCTATGGAAGCAATGCTGGGCTCGCCTTTCTCAGGTCATTACACCTGATCCCATGCAGACAGGAGCCTGCGGTTCTTGTGTGACCGACAGGCAGCAGAGCGTGCAGGAGGGCGACATATAACATATGGAAGCAATGCTGGGCTCGCCTTTCTCAGGTCATTCCACCTGATCCCATGCAGACAGGAGCCTGCGGTTCTTGTGTGACCGACAGGCAGCAGAGCGTGCAGGAGGGCGACATATAACATATGGAAGCAATGCTGGGCTCGCCTTTCTCAGGTCATTACACCTGATCCCATGCAGACAGGAGCCTGCGGTTCTTGTGTGATCGACAGGCAGCAGAGCGTGCAGGAGGGCGACATATAACATATGGAAGCAATGCTGGGCTCGCCTTTCTCAGGTCATTCCACCTGATCCCATGCAGACAGGAGCCTGCGGTTCGCATGTGACCGACAGGCAGCAGAGCGTGCTGGAGGGCGACATATAACATATGGAAGCAATGCTGGGCTTGCCTTTCTCAGGTCATTACACCTGATCCCATGCAGACAGGAGCCTGCGGTTCGCATGTGACCGACAGGCAGCAGAGCATGCTGGAGGGTGACATATAACATGCCGTCACTGGCCAACGCGACAGATTGCTTTTTCTTGTCAGGGACATTGTTCATTTCACTGGATGGCTCCAGTGACACAGTTGTTTGCTGACCGCCAAAAGCACCTGACTCATGGCAGAACCGGTTTTGCCAGCTATTTGCTATTTCTCACTGCCACTCCTTGCCTTGGCAAGAGAGTAAAACAGTTTTTTTTCTATGAAACTGTAGCTGGTTCATTCCCTTAGGCAAATGAGAAAATCTTTGTGAGTGCCCCAGTTTATGAAAAGAAAGGCAGCAGAAGTAAAGTTATCTATCAGCATGGAAACAAGTGCACTGTAGCCTGTAATCAATATTAAAGAAACACCGTAACCTACCAGAAAAGTGACAGCTACACCATCATCCACAAGGAAAGAATCGGATATATAATAACCCACCAGGAAGGAGACAGACACACATAACTGGCAATCAATGTTACAGATACACTGTAACTTACAAGCAAGGAGACAGCTACACCATCATCCACAAGGAAAGTATCGAATATACCATAACCCACCAGGAAGGAGACAGACACACATAACCGGCAATCAATGTTACAGATACACTGTAACCTACAAGAAAAGTGACAGCTACACCGTCATCCACAAGGAAAGAGACAGACACCCCAAAACCTGCAATCATTGTTACAGATACACTGTAACCTACAAGAAAAGTAACAGCTACACCATCATCCACAAGGAAAGAATCGGATATATCATAACCCACCAGGAAGGAGACAGACACACATAACCGGCAATCAATGTTACAGATACACTGTAACCTACAAGAAAAGTGACAGCTACACCGTCATCCACAAGGAAAGAGACAGACACACCAAAACCTGCAATCATTGTTACAGATACACTGTAACCTACAAGAAAAGTAACAGCTACACCATCATCCACAAGGAAAGAATCGGATATACCATAACCCACCAGGAAGGAGACAGACACACATAACCGGCAATCAATGTTACAGATACACTGTAACCTACAAGAAAAGTGACAGCTACACCGTCATCCACAAGGGAAGAGACGGATATACCAGAACCCACCAGGAAGGAGACAGACACACATAACTGGCAATCAATGTTACAGATACACTGTAACCTACAAGAAAAGTAACAGCTACACCGTCATCCACAAGGAAAGAATCGGATATACCATAACCCACCAGGAAGGAGACAGACACACATAACCGGCAATCAATGTTACAGATACACTGTAACCTACAAGAAAAGTAACAGCTACACCGTCATCCACAAGGAAAGAATCGGATATACCATAACCCACCAGGAAGGAGACAGACACACATAACCGGCAATCAATGTTACAGATACACTGTAACCTACAAGAAAAGTAACAGCTACACCATCATCCACAAGGAAAGAGACAGACACACCAAAACCTGCAATCATTGTTACGGATACATCATAACCTACAAGCAAGGAGACAGCCACACCATCATCCACAAGGAAAGACACGGATATACTAGAACCCACCAAGAAAGAGACAGACATACACCATAACCTGCAATCAATGTTACAGATGCATCATAACCTACAAGCAAGGAGACAGCTACACTGTGACTCACAAGGAAAGAGACTGATACACCATGACCCACAATTAATATTATAGATGCATCATTTATTTATTTATTTATTTTTATTTTTTTCTATACTGACATTCCTGTACAAAAATACAAATCATATCGGTTAACAATGAAACTTCAATTTCGCTCGAGGGCGGTACAAGGAACAATGTTAACCTACAAGCAAGGAGAGAGCTATATTGTAACATACAAGAAAGGTAACAGCTACACCGTGACTCACAAGGAAAGAGATGGATATACTAGAACCCACCAAGAAAGAGACAGACATACACCATAACCTGCAATCAATGTTACAGATGCATCATAATCTACAAGCAAGGAGACAGCTACACTGTGACTCACAAGGAAAGAGACTGATACACCATGACCCACAATTAATATTATAGATGCACCATAACCTACAAGCAAGGAGAGAGCTATACTGTAACATACAAGAAAGGTGACAGCTACACTGTGACTCACAAGGAGAGAGACGGATACACCATGTCCCACAATTAATATTATAGATGCCCCATAACCTACAAGCAAGGAGAGAGCTATACTGTAACAAAAAGAAAGGTGACAGCTACACTGTGACTCACAAGGAGAGAGACGGATACACCATGTCCCACAATTAATATTATAGATGCCCCATAACCTACAAGCAAGGAGAGAGCTATACTGTAACAAAAAGAAAGGTGATTGATACACCATGACTCACAAGGAAAGAGACGGATACACCATGTCCCATAATTAATATTATAGATGCATCATAACGTACAAGCAAGGAGACAGCTACACAATAACCTGTAATCAATGTTACTGATACAGTTTACCATAAGCTATAAAGAAAGAGACAGCTACACTGTGATCCAAAACAAGGAGACAGATACACCATAACTAATATGGAAAGAGACAGAAACACCATAACCTGTAATCAATGTTAAAGATACACCATAACCCACAAGAAAAGACACAGATTCACTATGACCCACAAGCAAGGAGATAGATACAAGAAAGGAGACTTGTAATATTGTAACTTGTAATCAATATAATGGATATAACATAACAGAGCAGGAAATGAGTGCAGAACATTGTGGCACGGATGCTGAGTGTGATTATAGAGACCACATTTACCCAGTCTTCTACCAGGCTCAGTTTAAGGCCCTCTGTATTGCTTTTGAATTGCTAAATGATCAAGGCGCGCTCTATCTGAAGGATTGCTCTCTCACTACCAATCTTTCTGCAGACTAAGATCCTGCAGCTTTCTCTTCCTTAAGTCTGATCCTGTAAATGAGCTTTCTCTTCCTTCATCCCTGGACTCTGGTGCTCTCTCCCAAGTCAGCCGCACTCACTGTTGACACTACGACACTTGGTCACGTGATAAAGCGTTGGCTCTTCCATGTTACGCCAATTCCCTTGGAAGTTCTGACAAAGTAGGGCTCCATGAACCTTCAGATCCAGTCTGTACAATTAGTATCAGTTCACTTCCGGAGAAGTGCTTTTTAGGATACTCTCACCTCCTCACCCCTGATGTTTGTCTCTTAGCTGCTGTTATCCTATCATAATACATGGCTTTTGTCAAGCTATCCTTAGCCTTGCTCTAATTTTTATCCACGCCGATATGTGACTTAGTGTGCCACAACTGGAGGAAGTGCAAAAATGGACTCAGAGGTGGTGGCTGGTGAGGAGAAAGCAGAACTGATTAACACATTTTTCTGTTCGCTGTGGAAGGGCTTGGAATAGGATCACAGAAAACTGCCACAAATAGGAATGGAAAGGAGTTAGACCTTTGAGATATTCCCGATTCTTGAGAAACAGGATTTTCTCTTTTGCTGGCTCTAAACTCTGGAACGGGGGGTGCCTCTACTGATGATCTAGACAGATTCTGTAAATTACTTAAATCCAGTTTTTTTTTCCCAATAGTGTTCAAATAATTTAGTTTGGCTTTTTGCAGAGTTGATTTTTGTCATTTTATGTTATTTACTATTCTGGATATGCATTATGGTAGGTAGCGAGTTTTGTTATTGAACCATAAACATGACTCTACAACACTGTAAATCACATAGAGATCTCAGTTTAATGCGATCCGTAAAGCGCAATATTCAGCCACTATCTGGCTGAGCAAGTTAAGCCGGATAAACTTAGCAGTGTGTGTGTGCGACACTGAGTATACTCGGCTATATTATAGTTAGCTGGATAAGTTTATCTAGCTAACTATAGGCCAGCCACATAGCATCTGACTGTTAGCTGGATGAGCAGCTCCACCCATCCTGCTCCTACATAATCTGACTAACTGTTTGGCCGGAGAAATAGATGGCTAGGTGGCAGCTGCTGAGTGCAGCTAAATACTCACACTAAGAGGTGCAGAAAAAGCAACCTCTACAAATGCATAAAATCAGTTTTCAGAAGACTGTGTCTGCAAGGCTGGGAACGTAGAGATGTCCTAGCAGCTCTGCTGGCTGATATGTTCAAGGCTTCTTTAGATTCAGGAGTAGCCTTGAGGGCAGACTTGGCTGGGACTAGTAGTGGAGCTCATCATCGTACAACAGATGTCTCCTTCTGCACAAGAAGGAGATGGAGCTTTCTGTGAAGGAGCTCAGGCACATCACATTGGACTTATAAATACCATCTCAAGCTGATAAACAACTCACTGTGCAACCTTCCCAAAGACATCTGCATTTGATAAAGCAGAGCATCCAGGAGATTACCCAACCAGCACAAAGACATCACATGGATGGTTGTCCACACGGGTTTCCAAGAAAGCAAGGGGTACCTGCAGGTACAGGCGTTTATAAGAGATAGCGCTGAGAGTGCACTTCTGCAGATACGATGAGAAGGGAGAGTGAGCTTTTCCAGAGCCTCATAAAGGGGGAGGAAGAGATTATTCTTAATTTTCTCCTATTTAAAACACTTATTCTCCTGTTGACACTCTTGTTTAAAGAAGTTGGATTGACAACATTGTAGGAACAAAAACTGGTGACATTGTTTGGATGGGTCATGCCCCTTAGGTCCTGCTTCAAAGGGTCAGAAGACCTGGTCAAAGACTCTCTCATAGCGTGGAGACCATCTGACAGGAATTACTCGATTATTTTCAAAATAACGAAACTCCAGATGTAACGAAACAGCCATGAAAGCAGTTATTCATGGTAAACTTATTTGTCATCGTAGTCGTCAGGAAGAAAATAGGTTGAGATTCAGCAGCAGCTTCTCATAAATGTTGGCTTTCAGATAAAAGTAAAAAGAAGCTTATCTAGGCTGGAGAAGGACTGAATCAACACTTGAGAAGATCCCATGCTACTCATGCATGGACTAAGTTACTTCTTTCAGCGAGGGGATTTTTATCAGGACCTCCCTAAAGTCTGCACAAAGCAACCGCTGTACTGGATATGGTGACTTAATTTGATTTCAGCTTATTGTTTCTTTTCCAGAGCCTTTGAATATATGAGAAGGTAATTAGCTAAACAGATAAAATTAACATATTCTGCTCTCTGCTTCCTGTTAATCTGCTGGAAGTTCTGCTCTGTGTTAGTTCCTTAATAAAGTTTTTGTTTCGGCAAACAAAAGCCTTTGGGTTTTCTGAGGCCCGGCGCCTCCTTGTCTGAAAACGTAAGTTACTGTTTTAATGAAGCGCTCCGGAAACTCTTCCATGTGCATGCGAGGTGCTTCTGTGAAGGGAAGCAGCGTTCATGCAGGCCCTGGCAGAGGCTGACCCAGAGCATCACTGAGGTCTCTCTGAGGAGGACCACGAGTACCTCAGTAAGGAGGCACGGGGGGGTATCCGGGGGGTACCGGCAGGCTCTAGGTGCCATTAGCTGCAGATGAACAATCAGACAAAGGCTCTTTGAATAGTGAGAACAGGCATCTTCAGTCCAGGGGCCGAGCAAGGGGAAAAGGTTCACAGTGAGGCCGAGCTGGATCAGAGCAGGCTTAAGATACCCTGGGATACTGAGCAGGAATCTCCCTCCCTTTCTCCTCTACCTTCCTTCTTCTGCTTAAACCTTTCCCTTCTTCCTAATCTGGCACGCACAGTGGCCGCCAGAAGTTTTGCTTCTTTCATCTCTCGTTACTTCAGAATAAGGAAGCGGTGCTCTGAAAGTAACCAGGCAAGAGACACAAAGCTCTCGCAAGCAAAATAAAGTTGGCTTCTTACTTGATTCGCGAGCCCATGGTTCACCTCACACCTTCATCCTGTGCACTCCAGAGGCCGAGAGGTTACAGGGGAAATCTCCAGAAGAAAGCACTCGACAGGAATTTTTGACACAGGAAAATAAAATCTTATTTGCGAGTGTAGATTTTTTTTTAATTTTTCTCTTGCTTCAGAGCTTCCTGTGTGGCTTTTGCAGAGGAAGTAAAAAAAAAAAGTGACGTGTAGCGCTGAGCTTGGACTCATTGCATGGTTGCATGCACTTATTCTAATAATGCACGCTAGTGCACGCTTGTGACTGGGGAGAGGTCACCAAATGGGTTTGCTTTGCACGTGGCATGGCAAGTATATGAACCTTAGTTGTAGGCCAGGGTCCGATCTCCATCTCTGAAATTTGCTGCTAATGCTCTACGACGGAGAGCACCTCCTTCTGGAGCCGACAGGGTGCGTGTAATACGTAAAGGAGCACCTGGCACCCCATACAATTGGCTCTGTTTCCCGTAACCTCGGCGCCTGGTTGCATTTTAGGGTACTTGGCCATCATCTCTCTCTCTCTTTCTCCAGGGAATCCGCAGATGAAGACCTAGCAGTCTATGAACATTAGCGTTCACAGTCCACCCTTGCGACGCTGCTGTGCCCTCGCTGCATGGCCGTATGGAAACAGTGAAGAACTTTTGCTGTTAATGCCCTGAAGGACCCCCATAGCAGAACAAACACAGAAAGTGGCAGAGTGGCTCAGAACAACGCCCGCTTCTCCAGCACTTTGCCTTCCTGTGTAGGACATCGCAGCCCTCCAGCAGGCATCCAGTCGCACCCTTCCACCCCCTACCCTGCTCACCTGTAAAATATCAAGCTTTGTTTATTCACAGGGACGCCCTCGCTGAAAGAGTCCGAGCTGTGTGGGAGCTCGGGCGATGGACGTTTGTCTTGGGCTGGTGTTTGTGTTGATTTGTTATTAGTTTATATTGTACTTGTTTTATGTTTAGACATTTTTATTGTCATTGTTTGATAAGAGTCCATCAGGCCCAGTATCCTGTTTCCAAGCTGGGTCCCACGGTACAGACCCTACGCTGGCAGAATGGCAATCTCTGTACAGTATTAGCCTTTTTGAGTGTCGCCGCACACTAGGCTAACGTTTTTCGATCTTTCCCGCATAGCCGAAGCTTGGATTCATTTTTCTCCTCTGCGTCCCTTTGCACTTTGGGTGCTGATTACACTGGGGAACGATTTTTTAACATAACTCCTGTTGAGTTTGGTTTCTCAGCTGGTTTAGACGTAAACAGGCATGCCGATTTCAAAAGCGCAGTCAGTTTTCTTCTATCACGTCAAGTTTTTTTTCTCTGCGGCCTAGCTTAGGCCTGGATTTGTCAAACTTGCACTGAATATTGCATGCGATAGGAAAAGGGGTAATAGGTTTTGTGGTAATAGGCTTTTCACACTTTGCGATAACCTGTAATTCCTACCTACGACCCTAGCTATAAGGCCCTCCTACTAGGCAGGTATTTAACCTCTATAGGAGGCCCGCCTCGTTACTGGAGCTGAGGTTTAGGGATTAGTGTAGGGGAAAAGCTATAAGCGTACATTTTTACCTTAATATGTATGTTTGGTGGCCGAACCTTACTACTTGTGCACAGTTTGACTTACAGTAACAAGACATAGCCTGGGTATGAATAAAATAACTCTAAACAAACTGTATATTCAGGTAATTCTTTATTTCCTTTGTATATACATTTTGTATGATGTTTGGGACAAAGGGAGGGTATCCTGGTACCTTAAAAAGGTTGACGTGATAGAGAAAGACTGGGGTCATTTTGGGGCTCAAAAGTTAGTGAAAAACAAGTGCAGGATCTAAGTCAAGGAAAATTGTGTTCTCCCCGGTGCTATCGGGAATAATTTTGTGTCCTTTGCGGGATGAATCCTGCAGAGACTCAGCAGCACTGGGCCCAGCTCAGATCCCGGCAGGGCACCGCCATTTAACCTTCGCATTGACGCCGCCCCAGAGATGCTGAAAATACATGAGGAAGCTTCTACATCCCAGAAGGAAAGCTTCAGTAGCCCAGGCAGGGCCTGCCGAGCTGTGCCCCTAAACCTGGATTCTGAGTCACATAATCAATCGCACATAGGCACTGTGGAGAGCCAGCTCCTTATGGATCTACCCTCTCGGACTCAAGGAAAGAAGCTGAAACCCCCACCTCCCTTCCATTCTTCTTCTAAATTCTCCTTCTCTTCCGTCCCTCACTTGTCCCAACCGTCGCCCCGTCTTCTCCTGCTGTTTCCGTTCCGTGCCACCAAGTCAGGGCTCTGCACGCTTATTGCCCCCACAGCTCTTCCTCCTCGCCCACACTTGGAAGTGGGAGGAGCAGCTGTACCGCCAGGCTCCTGCCGCACTCCTCCTCGTCCCCACCGCAGGCCAGAGGGCGCCAGGCAGCAGCCCCACAAGCTGAAGCACCCAGGCTCCCGGGACCTTTCCAGCCAGCAGAGACCTTTTGAAATATCGGCAGTCAGCCGGCTCCTTCTTGACCACCTGCTTGAAGGCCTCGTACAACATCTTACCGAGGCCTGATGAAAGTCCTCTCCACCCACAGGACTATAAGGATATCAATTCCCTTAGGGCATTAGTTTGAACCAAGCAAGAAAAAAGCTTACTCAACTCTAAGCTTGCTCCTTCAGGAGGACACTGCTCATCCCGTCTAAAACCCTCGCATTAGGCCACCTCATCCAACATTTCCATTCAGCTTTAAGAAAAAAGGTTAACAAGGGCCTGTTTCAGCCCTAGGAAAAGCCAACCCATTTTATAAGAGTCATTTTTTTTGTGTATTGCTGTTGATCTTCTGCCCGTGCACAATCCGAATCGCTGTTCTCCACAGTAACCTCATACAAGGCAGGGTGCAGGAAGCAGCAACCTCCAAGCTCCGGCAGGCTGGGTCTGCCGCACCCCTGCCAACCCTTATCCCCCTCGTGGGTTAAACTGGAAGAATTCCCCATAAGAAAATGCCATACTGGGTCAGACCAAGGGTCCATCAAGCCCAGCATCCTGTTTCCAACAGTGGCCAATCCAGGCCACAAGAACCTGGCAAGTACCCAAAAACTAAGTTTATTCCATGTAACCATTGCTAATGGCAGTGGCTATTCTCTAAGTGAACTTAATAGCAGGTAATGGACAGATTGGGAGATTTAGGCTTGCAAAGGGCAGTTGCTTAGTGGACTCTCCCCAGGCTGCAATTTAGCGTAAGGGGTGAAGAGATTCTGCCGTCTCAATGCATTTTTTTTTTTTTTTTTGCCAAAGCGTGAACGAGGAATTCTTGCAGCCCAAAGCTTACTGTGTTTGAGCCATGAGCGCTTTCTCCCTGTAAGGGTAGAGGGCTTATTGCACACTTGTAGACGTTGCTGCTAGCCACAACGGGTGATGGATTAAGGAACATTAAAGCAAGGTGGGAAGCTAACACTGCTCACAATATTTCCATGGAGAAATATTTATTGTTGGCCAGTAAAGGGCACTTCTTGTTGTGTTTTCAATCGGAGGGGGTCTGTGTACAGACGGGCTATACCTCTGCTGTGTTAGAAAGGATGGACGCTTGTTGGCAACATCCACACAGGGGTGAGAGGTGCCATAAGAGAGAGATTGGCTGGAAACGGTCTTGGACCCTTGTGGTGCTCTTTTAGGCCTCCCAGCTCTGGAGCTGTATGATCTTAGAAAGGGGGAGAATATTAGCCTAACTCCTCCTAGGCTAGGGCCTGCTAGATGTAATGTGGCATGACATTGGGGATGTGATTTATCTCCCCCTCTGCTGTGTACACACACTGGAGGCCACAGCCTTGCAGGGGAAGGGACTTTTATTGCAACCCTCCTCAAATCTGGGAGCCCCATGATCTGTTCAGCTAGGATCAGGCTCTTACTATGCCGGAGCCTAGAGAGTGGCATTTGGTGCCTGACGTGCGTTATTTGCAGTTACTCATTGTCACTGTTTGATGTGCATAGGCCCTACACCTACTTCCTAATCTGCTCCATCTGGAAGAGAATGGTTTATCCAACCTTACTTTTACTGGCATTGCTTTAGGTTTTAAATACTTATGCAGTGCTGAGTCTGAAAAAACGTAATGCCCATCTTCAAATTTAAGACAATCAAGTGATGCTAAGAGGATGCAGCCTGGGTCTTTAAATTTAAGACAATAAAGTGATGCTAAGAGGATGCAGCCTGGGCCTGTCTGCTTGGACTGGCTCTGTCAGGGGCAGCCGAGGGACGCAGACACCTCACTGCACCTAAGCACGGGTCAGGCCTTGTCTGTTCCTATAAGACTAGGAAGGGATTGGGAGGGAGAAGCAGGTTAGATCAGTTCTGAAAGATTTCCTCCACACCTAAGTAACCTGCAGAGGGGCAGTTTGGGGAACACTCCAGCCTGTAGTTCTAGTTTAGCTGACAATCCCAGTTTTAGCAGCAGCTCCCCAAATTTAGTCAGACTAGGCCTGATGCATAAACTGCTGAACTAAGCCAAGTCCCAAGTTTCATAGATTTCATCTGCAAACCTACCCCCCTTACACTGAACAGAAAAACTGGCCACAATGACCCCTTCTTCTTCTTGCACAGCACAGGATGCAAGAGGGATGAGCCCCGCTGCGGCAGGACCATACAGCACCAGGGCTTGCACGAGACCTGCAACCACACTGCAGGTAAGGGACCAGCTCTTCACAGGGGGGGGGGAGAGGAAAGAGTCACCACTGTCAGGGGCAACACGGCTGCCCCGCTTCCTGGTGCTGCCCAGGGCACGCGTTAGTAACAGCTCCACTGCCGCAGCAGCTGTTGGGCCTCCCTGATCACACGCTACTGCTCCTTTCACTCTGCTCCAAATAGCAGAACTCGAGTGCAGTTAAAATTAACTGATGAGCAGGAGGGGGATCAGGGCTTGACTGAGAAGCAGCTCCTCAGAGCCCCCTTCCTCTTACATTTGTAACCTCATGGAGCTTCACCCACTGCAGAATGTGCTCAGAGCACCCTCACTGTTAAAGGATATCCGACTACAACACAACTGCAGCACCCCCAAGAGCCAGGCAGGGCCACAGGACAAGGCACTGATGTCCTCTCACAGCTACCTGAGGGATATGCACAGCAGTTATGCAGACTAACCCTTTTACACACAGGCAGGGTCACAGGACAAGGCACTGATGTCCTCTCACGTGACACCTGAGGGATATGCACAGCAGTTATGCAGACTAACCCTTTTACACACAGGCAGGGTCACAGGACAAGGCACTGATGTCCTCTCACAGCTACCTGAGGGAATATGCACAGCAGTTATGCAGACTAACCCTTTTACACACAGGCAGGGTCACAGGACAAGGCACTGATGTCCTCTCACAGCTACCTGAGGGATATGCACAGCAGTTATGCAGACTAACCCTTTTACACACAGGCAGGGTCACAGGACAAGGCACTGATGTCCTCTCACAGCTACCTGAGGGATATGCACAGCAGTTATGCAGACTAACCCTTTTACACACAGGCAGGGTCACAGGACAAGGCACTGATGTCCTCTCACAGGACACCTGAGGGATATGCACAGCAGTTATGCAGACTAACCCTTTTTACACACAGGCAGGGTCACAGGACAAGGCACTGATGTCCTCTCACGTGACACCTGAGGGATATGCACAGCAGTTATGCAGACTAACCCTTTTACACACAGGCAGGGTCACAGGACAAGGCACTGATGTCCTCTCACGTGCTACCTGAGGGATATGCACAGCAGTTATGCAGACTAACCCTTTTACACACAGGCAGGGTCACAGGACAAGGTACTGATGTCCTCTCACAGCTACCTGAGGGATATGCACAGCAGTTATGCAGACTAACCCTTTTACACACAGGCAGGGTCACAGGACAAGGCACTGATGTCCTCTCACGTGACACCTGAGGGATATGCCACAGCAGTTATGCAGACTAACCCTTTTACACACAGGCAGGGTCACAGGACAAGGCACTGATGTCCTCTCACAGCTACCTGAGGAATATGCACAGCAGTTATGCAGACTAACCCTTTTACACACAGGCAGGGTCACAGGACAAGGCACTGATGTCCTCTCACAGCTACCTGAGGGATATGCACAGCAGTTATGCAGACTAACCCTTTTACACACAGGCAGGGTCA
The DNA here is from genome assembly GCF_901001135.1 of Rhinatrema bivittatum. Lineage (NCBI taxonomy): Eukaryota > Metazoa > Chordata > Amphibia > Gymnophiona > Rhinatrematidae > Rhinatrema > Rhinatrema bivittatum. The sequence continues at coordinate 44,373,090 of NC_042633.1, forward strand.
CAGGACAAGGCACTGATGTCCTCTCACGTGACACCTGAGGGATATGCACAGCAGTTATGCAGACTAACCCTTTTACACACAGGCAGGGCCACAGGACAAGGTACTGATGTCCTCTCACAGCTACCTGAGGGATATGCACAGCAGTAATGCAGACTAACCCTTTTACACACAGGCAGGGTCACAGGACAAGGCACTGATGTCCTCTCACAGCTACCTGAGGGATATGCACAGCAGTTATGCAGACTAACCCTTTTACACACAGGCAGGGTCACAGGACAAGGCACTGATGTCCTCTCACAGCTACCTGAGGGATATGCACAGCAGTTATGCAGACTAACCCTTTTACACACAGGCAGGGTCACAGGACAAGGCACTGATGTCCTCTCACAGGACACCTGAGGGATATGCACAGCAGTTATGCAGACTAACCCTTTTACACACAGGCAGGGTCACAGGACAAGGCACTGATGTCCTCTCACGTGACACCTGAGGGATATGCACAGCAGTTATGCAGACTAACCCTTTTACACACAGGCAGGGTCACAGGACAAGGCACTGATGTCCTCTCACGTGCTACCTGAGGGATATGCACAGCAGTTATGCAGACTAACCCTTTTACACACAGGCAGGGTCACAGGACAAGGTACTGATGTCCTCTCACAGCTACCTGAGGGATATGCACAGCAGTTATGCAGACTAACCCTTTTACACACAGGCAGGGTCACAGGACAAGGCACTGATGTCCTCTCACGTGACACCTGAGGGATATGCACAGCAGTTATGCAGACTAACCCTTTTACACACAGAGTCACAGGACAAGGCACTGATGTCCTCTCACAGCTACCTGAGGGATATGCACAGCAGTTATGCAGACTAACCCTTTTACACACAGGCAGGGCCACAGGACAAGGCACTGATGTCCTCTCACGTGACACCTGAGGGATATGCACAGCAGTTATGCAGACTAACCCTTTTACACACAGGCAGGGTCACAGGACAAGGCACTGATGTCCTCTCACGTGCTACCTGAGGGATATGCACAGCAGTTATGCAGACTAACCCTTTTACACACAGGCAGGGTCACAGGACAAGGCACTGATGTCCTCTCACAGCTACCTGAGGGATATGCACAGCAGTTATGCAGACTAACCCTTTTACACACAGGCAGGGTCACAGGACAAGGCACTGATGTCCTCTCACGTGACACCTGAGGGATATGCACAGCAGTTATGCAGACTAACCCTTTTACACACAGGCAGGGTCACAGGACAAGGCACTGATGTCCTCTCACAGCTACCTGAGGGATATGCACAGCAGTTATGCAGACTAACCCTTTTACACACAGGCAGGGTCACAGGACAAGGCACTGATGTCCTCTCACGTGACACCTGAGGGATATGCACAGCAGTTATGCAGACTAACCCTTTTACACACAGGCAGGGTCACAGGACAAGGCACTGATGTCCTCTCACAGCTACCTGAGGGATATGCACAGCAGTTATGCAGACTAACCCTTTTACACACAGGCAGGGTCACAGGACAAGGCACTGATGTCCTCTCACAGCTACCTGAGGGATATGCACAGCAGTTATGCAGACTAACCCCTTTTACACACAGGCAGGGTCACAGGACAAGGCACTGATGTCCTCTCACGTGACACCTGAGGGATATGCACAGCAGTTATGCAGACTAACCCTTTTACACACAGGCAGGATGTGCTGAAAGTCAGGCAGGACTGCCTTGATTAGAGTAATTAGCATTTCTAAAGAGCTAGACCTGGTGTATGCAGGACAGACTGTACCCATGGGTAGTGCCAGCTGTGATTCCCAATGCCCTGGGCACCCCTCCCCTATACACGAGGTAGGACAGGAAAGCTTTTCTGCGTCTGGCAGACAGTGTGGGGCCTGGAGGGACCAGGACACGCAGTAGCAAACCCCTGGCACAAGTGAAGAGCACCGTGGTTGCTGTAAGGTTACACAGATCTCACACTAAGAGGTGCCAGGCAAGGTACACAAAGTTTGTCCACCTAACTGCACAAGGTAGAGAGACTCACAGGTGAAACTGCTTTTGCTGGCTTCACACTGAAATAGCGAGCTAGATTTACAAGAGCTCAGCAGAGCGCGGACAAGGCACAAGAACCGGACAAGCAGAACAGTGGCCAGCGTAGGCCCTTCCGGACAATAAGCTACAGCCCTCCCCTCATGAAAAGACAGAAGCTCACAATTTCACTTGATTCTTTTATTGTAGAAATGCAATGTCCTCAAAAGCACACGGTTCTGATCAGTGATTCCCCTCCTCCAAGTCCAAGGCAGGTCCCATGATTTCAGTCGAGCAGTGGAGCCCATGAAGCCATTCAACAGCTGCACGAGCAGACAGACAGCAGGAAAGCAGACAGGGGGGGGGGGAGGGAGGGAGACATTGTACAGACAAACCCGATGCATTCAGTTATTCTACAGAGACCTTGGATTTAAGAGGCTCCAGGGGGTGGCCCCCACGCTCAGTCCACAAGCACTGCCCAACATGATTCATTGGTAGAAACCGAACAGCCCCCACAGCGGGAAACGGGGGGGGGGGGGGGGGGGGGGGGGGGTTGGTGGTGCACGTTTTAAGCGACTTCCTCTTCCGCCTCCTCCTCAAACTCCCCTTCCTCGGCGGTGGCGTCCTGGTACTGCTGGTACTCGGACACCAAGTCGTTCATGTTGCTCTCCGCCTCCGTGAACTCCATCTCGTCCATGCCCTCGCCCGTGTACCAGTGCAGGAAGGCCTTGCGGCGGAACATGGCCGTGAACTGCTCCGAGATGCGCTTGAACAGCTCCTGGATGGCGGTGCTGTTGCCGATGAAGGTGGCGGCCATCTTCAGCCCCCGGGGCGGGATGTCGCACACGGCCGTCTTCACGTTGTTGGGGATCCACTCCACGAAGTAGCTGCTGTTCTTGTTCTGCACGTTCAGCATCTGCTCGTCCACCTCCTTCATGGACATGCGGCCCCGGAAGACGGCGGCCACCGTCAGGTAGCGCCCGTGCCGGGGGTCGCAGGCCGCCATCATGTTCTTGGAGTCGAACATCTGCTGGGTCAGCTCGGGCACCGTCAGGGCCCGGTACTGCTGGCTGCCCCGGCTGGTCAGGGGGGCGAAGCCGGGCATGAAGAAGTGCAGGCGGGGGAAGGGCACCATGTTGACGGCCAGCTTGCGCAGGTCGGCGTTGAGCTGGCCGGGGAAGCGCAGGCAGGTGGTGACGCCGCTCATGGTGGCGGAGACCAGGTGGTTGAGGTCGCCGTAGGTGGGGGTGGTCAGCTTCAGGGTGCGGAAGCAGATGTCGTACAGCGCCTCGTTGTCGATGCAGTAGGTCTCGTCCGTGTTCTCCACCAGCTGGTGCACGGAGAGGGTGGCGTTGTAGGGCTCCACCACCGTGTCGGAGACTTTGGGGGAGGGCACCACGCTGAAGGTGTTCATGATCCTGTCCGGGTACTCCTCCCGGATCTTGCTGATGAGGAGGGTGCCCATGCCGGAGCCGGTGCCGCCCCCCAGGGAGTGGGTGAGCTGGAAGCCCTGCAGGCAGTCGCAGCTCTCCGACTCCTTGCGCACCACGTCCATCACCGAGTCCACCAGCTCCGCACCCTCAGTGTAGTGGCCCTTCGCCCAGTTGTTGCCGGCTCCGCTCTGACCTGGACGTTGAGGGGGAGCAAGGAGAGAGAGAGAGAGAGAGAGAGAGAGGTCAGGCTCGCTGCGGATGTTAAAACCCCTGGCATCAAGTTAAGAGGGAACGGCTTGCGCTGTGGTTTTCCCTGGCACAGCACAAGAGGCGCAAAAGAACCGACATTCAGCCTGAAACGCAATGCGCACTGCCTCCTGCTGGCAAGACATCCCAGAGGAAGTCGTGCACTTCCTCAGCCAAGACTTGAGTTTTACTGCTCCTCAAGCGCAAATCTTCCACCAGGATTCTGCATATAAAAAGCAACACATTCCCTGCACAGGGACTGATTACTATTGAGCTGCTACCTCTTCCACTACCAGAATCAGACATCTGAGACCTGGGTGCTCCACAGACAATGCCTTGCATTTCATGTAGTGCACAGCAGGCCCACGCTAACCTCACTTTTGTATGATAGTTAACCCAAGGCCTCCACCCAGCCCTGCATGCTTAACATCTGTATGGTGGGTGCGATGCCCGCTCAGTCACACAGCTGGAAACCATTCTCCTCCTGCAGGGGGGGGGGGGGGGGGTCACCTAGGGTAGATCCTGCAGCTGCAACAGGAAGAGTTCTGCCAGGAAGCAGCTCCAGGAATTACCACCCCCAGCCCTCACATCTTACTCTGCCCGACTGCTGTTTAAATCAGAGCAGTGATATCTTTGAAGATTACTCACCAAAAACAAAGTTATCTGGTCTGAAAATCTGGCCAAAGGGTCCCGAGCGGACGGAATCCATGGTGCCAGGCTCCAGGTCCACAAGGACTGCTCGGGGCACGTATTTTCCACCTGAAAAATAAAAAAAGATTAATAAATGGAGAGGCGTGAGCAGAGCCGAATCATTAAAAGCTGCACTAGCAGCTGAAAGGCGTCCCGACTCCTGCCGTTCACCGGTCACCAGGCCAGGCATCCTCGCATTTATTTTATTTATTTTTTATACACCGACATTCGATCGAAATATCACATCGGTTCACAGGAAACTTAGAGATAGGGCGGTCCCCGCCCTATTATACATTATAACATGGTACATTAAGACTAGAAGTAAATTACATTATAACATGGTACCAGTAACAAGGTAAAATATAACTACATTACATTATAACATGTTAACAGTAACAAGGTAAAATATAACTACATTACATTATAACATGGTACCAGTAACAAGGTAAAATATAACTACATTACATTATAACATGGTAGATTAAGACTAGAAGTAAATTACATTATAACATGGTACCAGTAACAAGGTAAAATATAACTACATTACATTATAACATGGTACCAGTAACAAGGTAAAATATAACTACATTACATTATAACATGGTACCAGTAACGAGGTAAAATATAACTACATTACATTATAACATGGTACCAGTAACGAGGTAAAATATAACTACATTACATTATAACATGGTACCAGTAACAAGGTAAAATATAACTAAATTACATTATAACATGGTACCAGTAACGAGGTAAAATATAACTAAATTACATTATAACATGGTACCAGTAACAAGGTAAAATATAACTACATTACATTATAACATGGTAGATTAAGACTAGAAGTAAATTACATTATAACATGGTACCAGTAACAAGGTAAAATATAACTACATTACATTATAACATGGTACCAGTAACAAGGTAAAATATAACTACATTACATTATAACATGGTAGATTAAGACTAGAAGTAAATTACATTATAACATGGTACCAGTAACAAGGTAAAATATAACTACATTACATTATAACATGGTACCAGTAACAAGGTAAAATATAACTACATTACATTATAACATGGTACCAGTAACGAGGTAAAATATAACTAAATTACATTATAACATGGTACCAGTAACGAGGTAAAATATAACTACATTACATTATAACATGGTAACAATGTTCCCAATAACATGGCAGGCATTCAGATATGACTTAAGAGACAGGAGGGATTAAATAATTGAGGAGAGGAGGGGGTATAGGTAATTTAACATAAATTGTATATAATAGTTGGTGGAGAGTGGGCAGTGGCGTGTAGGGTGGGGAGCAGGGGGGGATCAGGAGGGGGTGTGATGTATTGGGGAAGGGTAAGGTGCCTGTGGGTGGGTTAAGTGTCTGGTGGAAAGGCTTTTATGAACGGCCATGTTTTGAGATGTTTTTTTGAAGATTTGGGATGAGGGTTCATGGCATGGCCACTGCAGGCTCATCCCTCTCACCCTCCTGCTGCCCAGTGCTCTGCCCTCCGCTTCCTATCAGAGTACACAGACTGCTCCCTTCCGCCTTCTAGACTAGAAATGAAGACACTGTGTGTTTGAAAGCCCTGGCTCTAGGCCGACTCGAGCCAAAAAACCCCTTGGAGCCAGCTCTGGAACGGCGTGAAATCTTTGGTTCAGGAGCCAGCACCGCGGCCCCTGTTCTCAGCGCCGGGAATGTTAAGATTGCGGAGCTTATGAGCAGCCGGGCCCCTCCGGAAGCCCCCAGCACCACCTACCTGAGGCTTCATTGTAAGCCAGCACCGCGGCCCCTGTTCTCAGCGCCGGGAATGTTAAGATTGCGGAGCTTATGAGCAGCCGGGTCCCTCCGGAAGCCCCCAGCACCACCTACCTGAGGCTTCATTGTAAGCCAGCACCGCGGCCCCTGTTCTCAGCGCCGGGAATGTTAAGATTGCGGAGCTTATGAGCAGCCGGGCCCCTCCGGAAGCCCCCAGCACCACCTACCTGAGGCTTCATTGTAATAGACGTTTATCCTCTCCAGCTGGAGGTCACTGTCTCCGTGATAGGTGCCAGTGGGGTCGATGCCGTGTTCATCACTAATCACTTCCCAGAACTGTGGAGAAAACAGAAATCTGCTGTGATTGGGGGGAGGAGGTACAGATACAGGTTTCAGATTTCAGGGACTATTCCATCCCCCAAAGCCGAGCCCATGTGAACCAATACTACTACACTGTCATAAAGGGATGAGGCTGCCGGCAAATTATATTAATGAAGCAGACTTGTCCCAGAAAGCTTAATCCAGTAGCTCTCAAAACTGGTCCTAGGGGGATCCCCAACCATGTGGGCTGTCAGGATATTTGCAATAAATATGAATGAAATGGAGGCCATGTATAGAAATTGCAGGCATGTTTCCTGCAGATATCCTGGAAACTGACTGCCTGAGGGTCCCCCAGGACAGGTCTGGAAAACACTGTTAAGTCTAAAACGGTAGGCGGCTCTGGTGCTGGAGTACTGCAGCCACACATGCAAGCAGATATTTCATCCAAGCAGACATTGAATGCAGATATTCTCACCACCAGACCTGCCTGCTTGTGGTTTTTTGCTACCCCTCTCTCTGGAGGCTTGTTTGACGGATCTCTGCTTCAGCAGGTATCCACCCGGAATGGGAAGAGCACTTTCAGCAGAGGCAGCCGAGACCCAGCCTCGGAGGAACGCAGAGTTTCACCTCTCCAGGAGTCCAGGTACAGTAAGGGCAGTGAACCCGCTCAGCATCCCTGCTGCCTTACAGTTTGCATCTCCAAAGGCCATTTCCCCCCCCCCCCCCCAGAGCTTCTCTGTCTACCCCTGCTCAGCCCTTCCAGATCCCCCCCCTCCCTTAAGTGAAAAGGATGAAGCAGAGCGATAATGTTTGGAAATCTGACAGCGCGTGATTCACACAGCCCCGACGTTAAGGGCAGGGGGGGAATCCCATTTTATGCCCCTCCTGCCTCTGTGAACCCTTTAGATCTGCTCGTGAAGGCGGCGAGATCCTCACGCAGCAAGCAATCCGTGCCACACGCCATCTGACGGAGCTGCCTCTCCCCCACCCCTTCTATTTATAGGATCTAGGCCTGTTCCGGGGCGAGGCCCGAGCCCTGTCTGCAACACCCGGGGAAAGCACTGAGTCACCCGCCCCAAGCTGTGGGAGGAGCCGGGCCATCAGCAGCCAGACCCAGCCTTTCCCCTGGTTAAAGTGATGTGTCAGCGCCGCCGAGCAGACAATGCCCAGGCCACAAGCCCTGCTGCCCTAGAAATACAAGGGCTCAGTTTCCCCAGGAGCACATCTCCTGCCTCCTAACACCTTGCACTATGGTCCGTTTTGTCCTCTTAGAGAGGATGATTTAGGAGACTCTGCTGGCCTACAGGAGAGAGCATAGAAACCTCCATCTTCGAGTCCTAGGGACGTTTCAGTTCATACTGCCTCCATGACCTAGAACAGCTTTAGAGGGAAAAAAAAAAAGCTTTTTCCCTGTAATCAAGTCCACACTTCAGCTCAGGCAGCTTTAAGAGGCAATTTAGAGAGTGGATGCTCCTCTAGGCCCCTGTGCATCAGAGCCTGGGCTGAGACCGCAGGTGCCGCCCTTCACCCTGGGGGGGGGGGGGAGGAGGGCGGATCCCGCTGCAGCAGGAAAAGCCCTCACCTGGCTGCTGGTGGAGCTGGACAGAGGCTGAGGAGGGGAAGGTCACAACCCCAGAGGTTACTCATCAGCTGTCAGGTGCCTCACCCAGGAAGGATGGGGGGGGGGGTGACTCCCTTTCAGCATGGAAAGGCCCCAAGCTGCAGAGCCCTCCCCACAGCTCCCTGTGCAGGGCAGACTGGAAGGGCATCCCCACCCCCCCCTTCCAAGACCTTTCTTCCTGCTCCCACACCAGTGTCACTGCCTCATTGTCCCTTCCAACCCCCTCACTGAATAAAATCAAACGTCCTGTATCAGGGAAATAGCAGCCTCTCTCCACCATATCTCCATCTCTAACCCTGGAAAGGGAAGAGGATCTCCCGTAACCTGGGAGGAGAGGGCAGAGAGATCCCTAGGGGAGGAGAGGGCAGAGAGATCCCTAGGGGAGGAGAGGGCAGAGAGATCCCTAGGGGAGGAGAGGGCAGAGAGACTCCTATAACCTGGGGGAAAGGGCAGAGAGATCCCTAGGGGGGGGGGGAGATGGCAGAGAGATTCCTATAACCTGGGGGAAAGGGCAGAGAGATCCCTAGGGGGGGGGGAGAGGGCAGAGAGATTCCTGTAACCTGGGGGAGAGGGCAGAGAGATCCCTGGGGGGGGAGAGGGCAGAGAGATTCCTGTAACCTGGGGGGGGGGGGGAGAGATCCTAGGGGAGGAGGGGGGGAGAGATCCCTAGGGGAGGAGGGGGGGAGAGATCCCTAGGGGAGGAGGGGGGGAGAGATCCCTAGGGGAGGAGGGGGGGAGAGATCCCTAGGGGAGGAGGGGGGAGAGATCCCTAGGGGAGGAGGGGGGGAGAGAGACTCCTGTAACCTGGGGGAGATCCCTAGGGGAGGAGGAGGGGGGAGAGACTCCTGTAACCTGGGGGAGATCCCTAGGGGAGGAGGGGGGG